>NC_070586.1:2222994-2237994 GCF_027409825.1 Scomber japonicus | reverse complement strand
GCCTGAACCTTATTGAACGAAATTAAAAAAGAGTGAACGTGACGTTCACAGACACCAGAATGAACGCGTTCATAGTATCGTTCATCAGGCAGAAATACCGTTCGTTCGTTCAAGTTCACCAAAATTATGAACGAGTTCATGAACTTTCGTTCAATGAACGCGTTCATGCACAACACTGGCCATCGCCTCTATGTCCTCCATTGGTTATGTGTTTGTGTCACGGCAGTTTAACGCAGCGTTGCTATGACGACCCCGCCCACGTTGAGTAGCTACCTTATTGTAATGGAAAAGGTTCCTGGAACCGAGTCGAGCCGAGTCATGCTGGAACTGTGTCGTGGAAAAGCTCCATATGAGTAGCTGGGTGAGTGTGGATCTATGGACACTTCTCACCCTCAATGTTCGCCATCTTGGCTCTGTAGCAGAAGAGGGGGGGCTTTTAAAACAGGAAGTGGTGGCCGAGGACGCTGTAACTACGTTGAACCTGTCTGTATGATACTGGACTGAGACATGAGACTGTGGAGGACACAGAGACAGAGACTCTTAGTTAATTCGTCTCTGTCTTGGAGCTGAATCAGAAGCTGTTCTCCAGCTGAGCTCCACATGATGAAACTGTCCTTCCTTCCTTCCTTCCTTCCTTCCTTCCTTCCTTCCTTCCTTCCCTTCTTCTTTCCCTCCATCTGTCCTTCCTTCCTTCCTTCCTTCCTTCCCTCCATCTGTCCTTCCTTCCTTCCTTCCTTCCCTCCTTCTTTCCCTCCATCTGTCCTTCCTTCCTTCCTTCCCTCCTTCTTTCCCTCCATCTCCACATGATGAAGCTGCTGCTGTTGATTATTCAGATGTGAGGATCAGGAGTTCGACAGGTTTCTGATTCCTTCTTCAAACCGTCTGCTCTAAAAATACCACACAGCTCTGTTCAGGTTTAAATTTAAACCTCACAGACTAAATATAAACCATGAAGAAGCTGAGGGACAGACTTTGAAATGTGTAGTCAGGTTTTCTTTGTACGCTGTTTGGAAAAAAGTTTTTATTCATCTCATTGAATCCTTTTCATGTCTCGTTGAAGAGTAACACCTTCCTTCCTTCCTTCCTTCCTTCCTTCCTTCCTTCCTCATCTCATTGAATCCTTTTCATGTCTCGTTGAAGAGTAACACAGAAGTTCACGTTAGATTTAAAACATCTTTATCAAATCATTTCTACAGAACACTAATGTGGTCTTTCTTATTTTAGAAGAACACATACTTCCTTCCCTCATCTGTCCTTCCTTCCTTCCTTCCTTCCTTCCTTCCTTCCTTCCCTCCATCTGTCCTTCCTTCCTTCCTTCCCTCCTTCTTTCCCTCCATCTGTCCTTCCTTCCTTCCTTCCTTCCTTCCATCTGTCCTTCCTTCCTTCCCTCCATCTGTCCTTCCTTCCTTCCTTCCTTCCATCTGTCCTTCCTTCCTTCCTTCCTTCCCTCCATCTGTCCTTCCTTCCTTCCTTCTTTCCTTCCTTCCTTCCTTCCCTTCTTCCTTCCTTCCTCCCTCCCTTCCTTCCTTCCTCCCTCCCTTCCTTCTTTCCCTCCATCTGTCCTTCCTTCCTTCCTTCCTCCAATCAGACAGACAGGAAGACAGACAGACAGACAGGTGGACTGTGGTTTGTCTGTGTGCTCCACCCACCCCCCCACCCCCCCACCCCCACCCCCTCTCCCCGGCCTCCTGGTGTCCCAGCAGGTCTCAGCAGGGGGTGTCTGGGGGGGGGTCTCAGTGGTTTTTTTGGATGCTTTGCTGGCCTCTCATTTCTCTTGACTGTGTATAATCTTCTGTGTCTGCATATTTTCTCTGTGCACATTACCATCAGACTAAAAACAGGAACTATGAAAACCTCGACCAACACAACTTTGACTTCAGGAGAACACCCAAGGTATAAACTTTGCATGTGTCAAATGATGCACGCCGCCCAACCAATCTCTGAGCTCGCCCGGTAGTAGCCAAACACCAGTTATAGCCCCCCCCCCGCCCCCCCGCCCGCCCGCCCAAAATCCAACCCCAACTCCAGAGATAGACTCTTATCCTGGTGGCACGTCTTTTTCTCCACCATCTCTTTCCTTTCTTTTGATTTTTCATGATTCCTGCACACCGGGAATGGGTTCACACTTTGCAGGAGAGACGCCCTTCCTCTTCTTCCTCCTCCTCCTCCTCCTCCACCCCCTCCACCTCCTCCCCCCCCCATGTGAAGGGTTGCATGCAGTCGGGCTGAGGCTTGGCTCTGTCTGCAGATCTGAGGAGAGCCCCGCCCACCAGGATCCTCTCACTCCTCTCTGCAACATCAAACCTCCTTTTTCTTTTTACCCCTCCCCCGCCTCCTCCCCCATCCCCCCCACCCCCCCCCCCCCCACCCCACCCCCCCCTCTTCCTTCACTCCACTCGAGACTTGTATTTTTTTTTAATTTGCAGTTGCATCAGCGCTCTCTAACATGCACGTCCCTGATTGGTTGGTTGGTTGAACTCTTGAAAGCGCCTCAGTTTGCATGTGCCACCACACCACGCACAACTTTTTGCCCCCCCCCCCCCCCCCCTTCCTTCTTTGTATTCAAGCTTCGAGTTTGAGTTATCTTTCAGTTTAGCAGATCTTGAACACTTCTTTTTTTTTTCCTCCATTTTCTGGCCCCGCCCCCACTCCTCCCGTGGTAGCGTGGGTGAGAGGAAGCATGGTCGAGGCTGGGGTCACGGGGACATGGGGGTCTCTGGGTGGGGATGGGAGGGGACTATGAAGGTTCAGAGCTAATGATGTTTGTCCTATGATGTGTTCTGTTGTGTTTCGTTCTGCCGTGTATCTCAATGTCCTGCGTGGTCACCCGTCGCCCTGCGTGGTCACCCGTCGCCCTGCCTGGTCACCCGTCGCCCTGCGTGGTCACCCCTCGCCCTGCGTGGTCACCCGTCACCCTGCGTGGTCACCCGTCGCCTTGGTGGTCCTCCAGGCAGAGAAGGTGCTGCTGTTCAGCCCGGAAACCAACCTGACAGCTCTGCTGCTGGAGGCCAAAGACCTGGAGGCTCGAGTCATCATCCTGTCTGCCAGGTTGGTTCTGGGTGGTTTGGACCGGTGGTTGAGGGTTCTGGCTGATTGCTGCTCTGTGGTAGCTGGGGTGATGTCTACTGTGTGTGACAGAAAGACACATACAGCATCAGGAAGGAAGGAAGGAAGGAAAGGAAGGAAGGAAGGAAGTATGTGTGACAGAAAGACACATACAGCAGCAGGAAGGAAGGAAGGACAGAGGGAAGGAAAGGAAGGAAGTAAATGTGTGTGTGAGAGAGAGAAAGACACAGGAAGGAAGGAAGGTAGGAAGGTAGGAAAGGAAGGACAGAGGGAAGGAAAGGAAGGAAGGAAGTGTGTGTGACAGAAAGACACATACAGCAGCAGGAAGGAAGGAAGGAAGGAAGGAAAGGAAGGACAGAGGTAAGGAAAGGAAGGAAGTGTGTGTGTGAGAGAGAAAGACACAGGAAGGAAGGAAGGAAGGAAGGTAGGAAAGGAAGGACAGAGGGAAGGAAAGGAAGGAAGGAAAGGAAGGAAGGAAAGGAAGGAAGGAAGTGTGTGTGACAGAAAGACACATACAGCAGCAGGAAGGAAGGAAGGAAAGGAAAGGAAGAACAGATGGAAGGAAAGGAAGGAAGGAAAGGAAGGAAGTGTGTGTGTGAGAGAGAAAGACACAGGAAGGAAGGTAGGAAAGGAAGGACAGAGGGAAGGAAAGGAAGGAAGGAACCTTCTCTGATGGTTACAAAGGTGCCCCATCTTTTTCCCAGTTTTTATTCTATTAAGCAGTTTAAGCACATTGAAGAACCTTAAATGGTTCAAAGGTAAGTGATAAACTGATTCCTGTTCAGGTTACCAAAAAGTGAAAAATAATGTAAAGAGTCGGAGTGTTAGAGTTGTAATAAAGTCTCACAGCTTTCTGCAGTAGTGTACGCAGAGCACAGAGGAGCAGCGTGACCGTAAACGTCAGTAAAACACAGTAGAGACGATGTTTATTCATCTTATTCACAGAAATGATGATTCATTTTAGCTCAGTGAGAGTCTTTACTGTGTTTTACTGTCACTGAGGGTCACGCTGCTCTGCTCTGCTCTGTGTTTGTTCTGCACACAGAGCAGAGCAGAGCAGACACAGTGAAGCCGTCAAAGGGCTCGAACTGACAACAACTACACTTAAGCCCAATTTCCACTGAGTCCGGCAGCGGCGTGTTACAGCTGCGCCGCGGTCACCGGAGCTGATCGGTAACACTATAATCAATGAGAGTATCTCCACCGGGAACGTTTCAGCAGCGGCTCTCCGCGCCGCAGCGCTATCGATAGGTAGCATTTCTATTTTTGACGGAGCCATTGCCAACTCGCGACAAGCTCAACAGAGCAGATTGTACCAGACAGGAAGTGCGACACTGAATCGGCATAATAAAACTTCCGTTTTTCAAAGTAAAACAACCCGTGCAGCCTCCCGATCGTATTTCAGCAACAAACATGAATAAAACAGTCAGATTAAGACTCCATCTAGCTACGTAGCTACTGACACATGAAATAACTACAAAAATCAAAGAAAATTACCAAATCAACCAAAATTGAGCAAGTTAACGAAACCGGGCCATTTAGTTGTGCTGCTACTACAGTAATTACGGTAGACTAGCTACTACAGTTATTACGGTAGACTAGCTACTACAGTAATTACTGTAGACTAGCTACTACAGTAATTACGGTAGACTAGCTACTACAGTAATTACTGTAGACTAACTACTACAGTAATTACGGTAGACTAGCTGCTACAGTAATTACGGTAGACTAGCTGCTACAGTAATTACAGTAGACTAGCTACTACAGTAATTACGGTAGACTAGCTACTACAGTAATTACGGTAGACTAGCTACTACAGTAATTACGGTAGACTAGCTACTACAGTAATTACGGTAGACTAAAGGCTCTCGTAAGGCTGCCGTAATTACTCTATTAACAGTGCAACGTCATTTTAAAAGGCAGCTTTCTCTCCCAGAGCATGCTCCGGTCCGCTGCTGTAACGCTCCCGATGTGAGTTGACGCCGGGCAGAGGACGGAGCTAAACCGTAGCACAGCCGTTCCGCGCCGCTGACGGACCCAGTGGAAATCCCCAGTTATTCTTTATTTATCCTTCATTTGAATCCATGTTACCCTCCAGAAGGTCCTCACTAGTCCTCTCACATCAAAGAGATTATAAAATAAGTGAAATGACTCGACATGTGAGAGACAGTTGACTCTTTGTGTGTCTGCAGTGAGGACGAAGCTGCAGCCGTGTATAAAGCGGCCCGTCAGCTCAACATGACCGGCTCTGGTTACGTCTGGCTGGTCGGAGAGAGAGAGATGACGGGCAAAGCTCTGGGTGAAGCTCCAGATGGTATGTCAACCGCTCCTCCTCCTCTTCCTCCTCTTCCTCCTCTTCCTCCTCTTCCTCCTCTGGGAGATTCTCTCTGTCTCTCTGTTGCTCTGCTTCCATCCAACTCTCAGCCGAATTCTTAAAAAGCATTTTGAAAAAAAGTAAAAGTTGTTGATGCAGGTGTTGCTGTTAGTCATGTTGGTGTGAAGCTTGGAGCTCCTCAGGTGTGACAAACATGTGACGAACATCCGATGAACATGTGATGAACAATGTCACATGTTGAATGTTGTAAGTTATGCTTTTGTTTCTGCACTGGGAGCTTTGAGGTTTTGAATTTGATGGAAGTTGGTCAAAATTAGCTTCTTCTCTGCTGAAAGTCGAAAGTTTCTCTGCACTCGATTTGTGACATCACAACTAGTAATGATCCAATCATGGTTCAGTTTGCAACTTACACAAGTGTGATGTGGAAACCTGAAGGTCACAAACACTGAGAACAGACTTTACAGTGAAGGAGGAGCCATCTTGTGTCCAACATGAAAATCAATAATGGTCACAGATTCATAGACATTAGGGGGTGGTTACTTGGACATTAGTCAGTGGTTACTTGGACATTAACCGGTGGTTACTTGGACATTAGTCGGTGGTTACTTGGACATTAGCCAGTGGTTACTTGGACATTAGCCGGTGGTTAATTGGACATTAGTCAGTGGTTAATTGGACATTAGTCGGTGGTTACTTGGACATTAGTCAGTGGTTAATTGGACATTAGTCGGTGGTTACTTGGACATTAGCCAGTGGTTAATTGGACATTAGTCAGTGGTTAATTGGACATTAGTCAGTGGTTAATTGGACATTAACCGGTGGTTACTTGGACATTAGTCGGTGGTTACTTGGACATTAGCCAGTGGTTACTTGGACATTAACCGGTGGTTACTTGGACATTAGTCGGTGGTTACTTGGACATTAGCCAGTGGTTACTTGGACATTAGCCGGTGGTTAATTGGACATTAGTCAGTGGTTAATTGGACATTAGTCGGTGGTTACTTGGACATTAGTCAGTGGTTAATTGGACATTAGCCAGTGGTTAATTGGACATTAGTCAGTGGTTAATTGGACATTAGTCAGTGGTTAATTGGACATTAACCGGTGGTTAATTGGACATTAGTCGGTGGTTACTTGGACATTAGCCGGTGGTTAATTGGACATTAGTCAGTGGTTAATTGGACATTAACCGGTGGTTACTTGGACATTAGTCAGTGGTTAATTGGACATTAGTCGGTGGTTACTTGGACATTAGCCAGTGGTTAATTGGACATTAGTCAGTGGTTAATTGGACATTAGTCAGTGGTTAATTGGACATTAACCGGTGGTTAATTGGACATTAGTCGGTGGTTACTTGGACATTGACCGGTGGTTAATTGGACATTAGTCAGTGGTTAATTGGACATTAGCCGGTGGTTACTTGGACATTAGTCGGTGGTTACTTGGACATTAGTCAGTGGTTACTTGGCCATTAGTCAGTGGTTACTTGGACATTAGTCGGTGGTTACTTGGACATTAGTCAGTGGTTACTTGGACATTAGTCGGTGGTTACTTGGACATTAGTCAGTGGTTACTTGGACATTAGTCAGTGGTTACTTGGACATTAGTCGGTGGTTACTTGGACATTAGCCGGTGGTTACCTGGACATTAGTCAGTGGTTAATTGGACATTAGCCGGTGGTTACTTGGACATTAGTCAGTGGTTACTTGGACATTAGTCGGTGGTTACTTGGACATTAGCCGGTGGTTACTTGGACATCAGTCAGTGGATACTTGGACATTAGCCGGTGGTTACTTGGACATTAGTCAGTGGTTACCTGGACTTTATTCGGTGGTTACTTGGACATTAGTCAGTGGTTACTTGGACATTAGTCAGTGGTTACTTGGACATTAGTCGGTGGTTACTTGGACATCAGTCAGTGGTTACTTGGACATTAACAGGTGGTTACTTGGACATTAGCCGGTAGATACTTGGACACTAGCCGGTGGTTACTTGGACATTAGTCAGTGGTTACCTGGACTTTATTCGGTGGTTACTTGGACATTAGTCAGTGGTTACTTGGACATTAGTCGGTGGTTACTTGGACATTAGCCGGTGGTTACTTGGACATTAGTCAGTGGTTACTTGGACATTAGTCAGTGGTTACTTGGACATTAACCGGTGGTTACTTGGACATTAGTCGGTGGTTACTTGGACATTAGCCGGTGGTTACTTGGACATTAGTCAGTGGTTACTTGGACATTAGTCAGTGGTTACTTGGACATTAGTCAGTGGTTACCTGGAGATTAACCGGTGGTTACTTGGACATTAGTCGGTGGTTACTTGGACATTAGTCAGTGGTTACTTGGACATTAGTCAGTGGTTACCTGGACATTAGTCAGTGGTTACCTGGACATTAGTCGGTGGTTACCTGGACATTAGTCGGTAGTTACCTGGACATTAGTCAGTGGTTACTTGGACTTTATTCGGTGGTTACTTGGACATTAGCCAGTGGTTACTTGGACGTTAGCTTGTGGTTACTTGGACATTAGCCAGTGGTTACTTGGACGTTAGCTTGTGGTTACTTGGACATTAGCCGGTGGTTACTTGGACATTAGCCGGTGGTTACTTGTACATTAGTCAGTGGTTACTTGGACATTAACCGGTGGTTACCTGGACATTAGTCAGTGGTTACTTGGACATTAGTCAGTGGTTACTTGGACATTAGTCAGTGGCTACTTGGACATCAGTCAGTGGTTACCTGGACATTAACCGGTGGTTACTTGAACAGTAGTCAGTGCTTACTTGGACATTAACCAGTGGTTACCTGGACTTTATTCGGTGGTTACTTGGACATTAGCCGGTGGTTACTTGGACATTAGTCAGTGGTTACTTGGACATTAGCCGGTGGTTACTTGTACATTAGTCAGTGGTTACTTGGACATTAACCGGTGGTTACCTGGACATTAGTCAGTGGTTACTTGGACATTAGTCAGTGGTTACTTGGACATTAGTCAGTGGCTACTTGGACATCAGTCAGTGGTTACCTGGACATTAACCGGTGGTTACTTGAACAGTAGTCAGTGCTTACTTGGACATTAACCAGTGGTTACCTGGACTTTATTCGGTGGTTACTTGGACATTAGCCGGTGGCTACTTGGACATTAGTCAGTGGTTACTTGGACATTAACCGGTGGTTACTTGGACATTAGTCAGTGGTTACTTGGACATTAGTCAGTGGTTACTTGGACATTAGTCAGTGGTTACCTGGAGATTAACCGGTGGTTACTTGGACATTAGCCAGTGGTTACTTGGACATTAGTCAGTGGTTACTTGGACATTAGTCAGTGGTTACTTGGACATTGGCCGGTGGTTACTTGGACATTAGTCAGTGGTTACCTGGACATTAGCCGGTGGTTACTTGGACATTAGCCGGTGGTTACTTTGACATTAGTCAGTGGTTACTTGGACTTTATTCTGTGGTTTTCTGGATATTAACCAATGGTTACTTGGACATTAGCTGGTGGTTACCAGGTGTTTGACAAGGTTAACTGATCCAGTGCTACCAGGTGGTTGCTGGGTTGGTTTCTAGGATGTTACTAGGTGGTTACTAGGGTACTCTGTTACTAGGGGTGAGATGGGTAGTAGACCTTTAGCGTTAGTAGATCAATCAAGAGAAACTAATTGAAATGAAGAAATATCAATCAGTCAATCTTTATTTATATAGAGCCAAATCACAACAGTCATCTCAAGGCTCTTTACACGTAGAGTAGGTAAGAACCGTACCGTAAGTTAAAGAGACCCAACATTCGCACATGAGCAAGCATGTGGCGACAGTGGCAAGGGAAACATAAAGATAGTTATTGTTGTATTAGTTTTGGGTGGTAGATTACTGGTAGTTTTGATGGTTGCTATGGCTTTATTAGGTGGTTGCTAGGGTGTTTGGGATGACTTGTACTGTATCTATAAGTGATTACTAAGGTTCGCTGCTGGTTGGTCAGATTTAAAAGCATCAGCTGTTTACTGAAAAGATAAAACACGTCAGAGATTTTAAAATCGTAGCCATCTTGTTCATCTTCTCCATGAGCAGGACAGTATTTGGATGGAAACATGGCCGCTCTCTCTGTCTCTCTGGTAGTGCCGTAGGTCTCTGATGAAGGAAGCTACTCCTCATCACAGCCAGTTAGCTTCTCAGCGTCCTGGTGTGTTTCTCTCTCTGGTTTCTTCTAACTGCTGGTTGAACGTTTAAACATAAAAAAAAAAAAAAAAGACAAAACATGTTTAAAGGTTCCTAACCGCTCTTTTCTTTCTGGCTCATAACTGTGGCTTTAAATGTGTCTAACATCTTTTTGTTTGTTTCATTTCTATAGTGTGTGTCGTCCGCCCGCCCGTCTGCCCTTTCACAGTAGACAAGCCGATAACTTGTGCTACCATGGGGAGGGAGGGGGGAGTGGTCAGGGGGGGTGAGGGGGGTTGTTGGTTGGGGGGGTTAAGATGTGTTCAGGCTCGTGGGGGGGAGTGGGGTGGGGCGGGGTTGACTGACAGCTAGTGTCGCTGTGGTTACCGTGACGTGTGTCTGAACGAACACTGGTAAGATGCCGCCGCCGCTTCCTGTTTCCTGCTTGATGCTTTGCCCTCTTTGCCATTGGTCAACGGAGGCCCCGCCCACTGCAACATGGAGCCTGCCCTGTGAGGGAGGGGGCGGGGTTTATCACAGGAGGCCGATCACTCAGTCAGCCAGATGACAACGTGATGTAAAGACTCATGATGTGGACAAAATAACGTGAACGCCTGCTGATCACATCACAGGCAGCAGTTTGTTTCCAACGTGATGAATCAACATAAATCAGGTCGTATTATTAACACGCCTGAATGTTTGAATCGGTTGCTAGGAAACATATGTAGTGCCATCCAATCAGAAGCAGCCGACTATAAACAGGAGGTGACTGCGAGCTGTAATATAACGTCCAAAAAGAGCTGCTAATCCTTCGTGAACGTAGCTGTGACCTGTTAAGCTAACCAGCGTTTTTTGGTCCTTTAGTCTGACGTTTATTTGAGGTCTTAGTTTATTGTAATTTTTCTGTGAAATGTAAAGTCTGAGGTCAGAGCAGTTGACCTCTTTCAGTCTTCCATCTATACGGCTCAGATATGTTAGCTAGCTAACTAGCTTAGCAACCGTTCCACCTGCAATTAGCAGCTATATAATGTTCAGTAACAAACACTTTAATTTAGTAATGTTGCTGCTACAGACTCGAGATCCATTGGATGAAAAACTAATTTTCTTAGTTTATCATTAAAGGCAAGGCAAGGCAGTTTTATTTATATAGCACATTTAATACATAATGGCAACTCAATGTGCTTTATATAAAACAGAAAAACATGTAATTTGAGAAACTTAAAACATACAATTACCCCCCCCCCCCCATAATAAAAACAAAGTACAGAAAAATAGAAAGACATAAATAAATCCCAATAACTAATAAGTCATTAATACACATTATTCAGCTGTCCACATACTTTGGACCATGTAGTTCACCATGATGCAGCATGTTTGACCCTTTATGACACCAGATGTCTCCATGCTGAAGTGTTTTGCACCTCTGACAGCTTCTCCAGGATGAAAAGAAATATTATATCTAATTCTGTATCAAGGACGTTTACATGATTGATCCTCTGGCTACAAGCTGCAGCTCCTTTTCCATCACCTCTGAGTTCAGACTGAGATCTCAATCATCCAACAGATTAATGATGCTCAGCAGTGAACTACACTTCCTCACGTCAGATCTGACATTTCCACACATGAGCGTTCCCACTGATCGGCGTCTGGCTCTCTGGGGAATCGGCTCCTCGTCCTGTTGCTGTGGTTTTTTTGTATCAGAAAAAAAAACATCTTCACCAGCCAGAAGCTGCACTCTTAAAAATGACGTGTCATTTTTCAACACATCCCCGTCTCTCTCCCCAACCGTAGATGTGTCCAAAAATTATCCATCATTTTCTTAAAAGTGTAGTGAGACTGCACTCTGAAAATATCCCTCAGCTGTTTTGTCTCTTGCTGGAGAAGTTTGAGGTTTCTTTTTATGGGATCGTTTCAGATCATTAAACCCACCTGGTCTTTTATTCAGAGAGAGAACAACAAGCATCAGATTCTTTTATTAAATGTCTTAATCTCATTCCTGCTCTCCAGTGGATGAGCCCCTTTACATCACCATTCATCTTTCACCTTAAAATGAAATGAAACGACAGTCTGATTATTCTGAGGACAAACCAACAACTAAATCTAATACTAATACTCAAAGATCAATAGTCTATTTATGGCTGAAACACATTCAATAAGACAAATATTGATCTGTGAGTGTCTCGGTGCATTTACAGCACAGTTTACTCATGTGTAGGACTGGGTATCGCTTAAAAATGAAGATACCAGCACCAATCCAAGCAGTCTTAAAGTGATACTAACTGCATACTTTGATACCCATCATGTGAACAGAAGCATTAAATTGAAGAAGGCTTGTGTTGATTGGCTGTGAGTCCACACATATAGTCATATTTTCTAGCTCTGGTATCAATTCATTTGGGTCAATACCTTAAAGGTATCAGGTACCGATACCCAGCCCTAGTTATGTGCCCTGTCCTTATTAAATACATCATTAATTAGAAATAAATCATTAGAGATGTAACGTTTGTAGTCTAATGTCCCTTTAGTGTTCCCGTGGAGCAGGAAGGTCCAAACTCTTCATAAAGGTTCATAATGTAGCTGCAGGTTAAGCAGGAACACACCAGGCCTGACTCACGTAATCAGCTGATCTCAGTCCACACACAGCTGATTGGTTGAATCATGTGTTCTCTGCAGGCACACACGGGCCTGATGGACTAGTTTGGACATGTCTGCTGTAGACCAATAAAAACATGATGATACCACCACAAACACAACGCCTGACCAATAAAAACATGATGATACCACCACAAACACAACGCCTGACCAATAAAAACATGATACCACCACAAACACAACGCCTGACCAATAAAAACATGATACCACCACAAACACAACGCCTGACCAATAAAAACATGATGATACCACCACAAACACAACGCCTGACCAATAAAAACATGATGATACCACCACAAACACAACGCCTGACCAATAAAAACATGATGACACCACCACAAACACAACGCCTGACCAATAAAAACATGATGATACCACCACAAACACAACGCCTGACCAATAAAAACATGATGATACCACAAACACAACGCCTGACCAATAAAAACATGATGATACCACCACAAACACAACGCCTGACCAATAAAAACATGATGATACCACAAACACAACGCCTGACCAATAAAAACATGATGATACCACAAACACAACGCCTGGGGCACAAACTCATTGTCCTCTTTAAAAAAAGAGAAATATCTTTTTCAGTAGAGTTTAAAGCGACTCAGTAGCGGCTCAGTTTTAGTGTCAGGTCTGTCGAGCAACATCTTCTAGACTTGTGAAGAGACACCGAGCAGATCTGTACTGGAGCAGAGCAGGACTAGTTAGACCACGATGATCCAGGTTGGATTAAACCCAGAGACTGAACAGAGTAACACGAACACCTGGAATAATATACAACACAGAACTACAAACCTGTCAGCAGCTGTTTGTGTTGCATGTTCAGGTGTTCCTGTTATTGTGTCCACCCCCCTCCTGAAACAGTTCCCTGAACAGAAACCTGTGAAGCAGTACTGTGACGTTATGGATTTTGATGTTGTTTTTCTTCAGCAGACGCTTCGTCATATTATGAGGAAAACGTTTCTGCATTGGTGCTTCAGCTCACTGAGCGGCAGTCTGCTGCTAGCTGTTAGCTGCTAGCTGTTAGCATTCCTCATCAGAAAGAATCCCGTACCTTTACTTTAATTAGATTAACCAGCTGTACCTGTTAGCTTCATTTACAGAAGATTACTTTTTATTTTTAATCAGGACTGTTACAGTAAGAGTTAGTTTCAATCAGGAGCTAACAGAGATACGAGAGCTAACCGCTAACAGCTAACCGCTAACAGGAGAGTTAGCTGTTAGCGCTCTGAATGATGACGTTCAGAAAAACTTTAACCAGTCAAGAGACGGTTTCATTTAGTGTTTTTATTAATTAAATGATTAGATTAAGATGAGCTATGTTTGTTATTGATAAATGATGAAGGTTCAGAGAGAGGCTAGCTCTTAGCGGGGAATGCTAGCAGTGTTAGCCAGCTGTTGTGGGTCAGCCGGAGGACAGATGTGGACACTTTTCGTTGCAGTGTGACGAGTCTCTGCTGAAGGAGAACAGACACAGTTCAGAACGTCTCAGTGAAGCTTTTTGTCCTCAGAGACAAACGCTGCCATTCTCAGAGTTACTCCCAGCATGCAGTTTGGTACTGAACACTGACCTGACGCCTGAAGCCCTGAGAGAGAGCGAGAGAGAGAGTGTGTGTGTGTGTGTGTGTGTGTGTGTGTGTGTGTGTGTGTGTGTGTGTGTGTGTGTGATTCCACTGAGGCACTCTTTTAATTACATGAGTTAAATGAATGTCAGTTTAATTAAGGTGTGAGTGAATGAGAGCTTCCTGTAGCTTCCTGCTGTGTGTAACGTCTCTCTCTGCTGTGTGTATGCACATGTGTGTTTATGTGTGTGTGTGTCGGTGTGTGTTTATGTGTGTGTGTCGGTGTGTGTGTGTGTGGCGCAGGCCTGCTGGGCCTCCAGCTGATTAACGGTAAGAACGAATCGGCTCACATAACGGACGCGGTGGCAGTGGTGGCTCAGTCGCTGCAGGAGCTGTTTGAGAAGGAGAACATCACGGAGCCGCCGCGGGGCTGCGTGGGAAACACCAACATCTGGAGGACCGGCCCGCTCTTCAAACGGTCAGTACCCTCCCCACCAGGTCAGAGGTCAGAGGTCAACTCGCTTCACTGTCAACTCATTTCATGCACTTTAAAAATGTGTTTGTTGTGTTTAGTGCTGATCACACAGCAGTAAAACGGCTCTGTGCTCACAGCAGGAAGGTTTTATGTTCTCCTGCTGCCCACTGCTGGAGGTGGAGCTAGATTAGTCCAGTGGTTCCCAACCAGGCGGGGAGTTCTGGTCCTCTGAAATGAGGCCAACCAGGAAGTAACTTAGAGCTGCATTCTATCAAAAGGCCACCAGGGGGCGACCGTCTCTATACAAGTCAATGGAGAATTCACCAACTTCTCACTTGATTTCTAACCTCAGTAAACGTTTTCAAAATGTGTTTATGGTCTCAATCGCTAGTTTAAAGCCTTCTTCAATGCAGTATGATGTTCATTTGGGACATTTTGGCCTCCCTGATTTTATATGTGACGATAAAGCAGGGTATGCATTAGGGCGTGGCTACGTCCTGATTGACAGGTTGATTGGCCAATGTCCTCCAGATCCAGCCCTCGTAACCATAGCAACCTCCCCGCTCCGCCCATGGCCCCGCCTCATGCCCATATAAGTAGAATCCGTGTTTTTCTTTTTCCCAGCATGCACCTGAAATTTTCAAGATGGCGCTGCCTAGATTAGAAACTATTGGCTTCCGAGCAGCAGTCCACAAACCAATGGGTGACGTCACGGATGTTACGACTGTTTCTTTTATAC
>NC_070586.1:2102293-2207494 GCF_027409825.1 Scomber japonicus | reverse complement strand
GCGGGAAGGTTGCTATGGTTACGAGGGCTGGATCTCGAGACGTTGGTCAATCAACCTGCCAATCAGGACGACGCCACGCCCTAATGCATACCCTGCTTTATCGTCACATATAAAATCAGGGAGGCCAAAATGTCCCAAATGAACATCATACTGCATTGAAGAAGGCTTTAAACTAGCGATTGAGACCATAAACACATTTTGAAAACGTTTACTGAGGTTAGAGAAATCAAGTGAGAAGTTGGTGAATTCTCCATTGACTTGTATAGAGACGGTCGCCCCCTGGTGGCCTTTTGATAGAATGCAGCTCTAAGTTACTTCTCCATTGGCTTCTTTTCAGAGGACAGGAACTCCCGCCTGGCATCAACATGTCAGCTCTCTGATGTAGAAATGGGTCAAATGAACAGTGTTTAAGGGTTAAAGAGCAAACACACACACACACACACACACACACACACACACACACATTTTCACAGCTGATTCAGACCCAGTTTATAAATAACAGCTCTGAGCCTCCACAGCGCTGACGGTGGGGGTAACATCAGATTAGTGATGGTGTAGATGACAGAGGGGGGCTTCATGTTGAGGTACGTGTGTTTCTGTCTGAGCTCTGAACTGTGGTGTGTGTGTGTGTGTGTGTGTGTGTGTGTGTGTGTGTTGGTTTTGCGTGTTTAGGAAATCCCGCGCAGCACTCTGGACTCGTTCATGCAGCCGTTCCAGAGCACACTGTGGCTGTTAGTCGGTCTGTCGGTCCATGTGGTGGCAGTGATGCTTTACCTATTAGACCGGTTCAGGTAAGCACGCTACGTCACACACACACATACAACACCATATAACACGATACGATACAACACAATATGTTATATACATGAGCTTTGGGTTCCTCCCCTCACCTCTGGTCATGAGCTTTGGGTTCCTCCCCTCACCTCTGGTCATGAGCTTTGGGTTCCTCCCCTCACCTCTGGTCATGAGCTTTGGGTTCCTACCCTCACCTCTGGTCATGAGCTTTGGGTTCCTACCCTCACCTCTGGTCATGAGCTTTGGGTTCCTACCCTCACCTCTGGTCATGAGCTTTGGGTCGTGACCCAAAGAACAAGATGGCGGGTACAAGCGGCTGAAATGAGCTTCCTCCGTAGGCTGGCTGGGCTCTCCCTTAGAGATAGGGTGAGAAGCTCAGTTATCCGGAGGGAGCTCGGAGTAGACCCGCTGCTCCTCCGCGTTGAGAGGAGCCAGATGAGGAGGCTCGGGCATCTAGTCAGGACGGAAGGAAGGGAGGAAGGAAGGAAAGAATGACAGAAGGAAGGAAGGGAGGAAGGAAGGAAGGAAGGAAGGAAGGGAGGAAGGAAGAAGGAAGGAAAGGAGGAAGAAATAAGGAAGGTAAGAAGGACGGAAGGAAGGAAGGACAGAAGAAAGGAAGGCAGGAAGGAAGGAAGAAGGAAAGGAGGAAGAAATAAGGAAGGTAAGAAGGACAGAAGGAAGGAAGGAGGAAGGAAGGCAGGAAGGAAGGAAGAAGGAAGAAATAAGGAAGGTAAGAAGGACGGAAGGAAGGAAAGAGGGAAAGAAGGAAGGACAGAAGGGAGGGAGGGAGGAAGGAAGGAAGGAAGGAAGGAAAGAAGGACAGAAGGACGGGAGGAAGGAAGAAAGGACAGAAGGAAGGAAAGAAGGAAGGAAAGATGGACAGGAGGAGGAGCCAGATGAGGTGGTTCGGGCATCTAGTCAGGATGCCTCCCGGACGCCTCCCTGGTGAGGTGTTCAGGGTCCGTCCCACCGGTAGGAGACCCAGGACACGCTGGAGAGACTATAGGGCCGTTTCCACCGCAGGAACTGCCTCCAAAGGACAGGGTTCCTGAGCTTTTACAGGGGCTAAGCGAGTCCCTGCCTCGGAGTAGGTACTCAGGACGGCCTCGAAAAACTCTTGGGTGCTGATTGGAACTTCCTCTCACTCCCTCTCAGTGGAGACACAGCGGTGGACAGGGCCGAGTGAGAGGAAGGTTCCTGTAAAGTTCCTGTCCTTCAAATAGTTCCAGGAACTTCTTCAGTGGAAACGGCCCTGGCGTTCCTCGGCTGGCCTGGGAACGCCTCGGGATCCCCCGGGAAGAGCTGGAGGAAGTGGCTGGGGAGAGGGAAGTCTGGGCTTCCTGCTTAGGTTGCTGCCCCCGAGACCCGACCAGGATAAGAGGAAGAGGACGGATGGATGGATGGATGAATGGATGGATGGATGTATGGATGGATGTTATATAATATATTAGAGTACGATACGAATCAGCACAACATACAATGCAGCAAGACATCATGGGACATAAAGCAGTGATACAACATGATACAGTCCAATATTAATAATCCAGAGTAACACTAACATTAAGTATAATGTGATATAACGTGGTGTTTGTGTGTCTGCAGCCCGTTTGGAAGGTTTAAAGTGAACAGTGAAGAAGAAGAAGAAGATGCCCTCACCCTGTCCTCCGCCATGTGGTTCTCATGGGGAGTACTGCTGAACTCTGGGATAGGAGAAGGTGGGTCAGGGTTAGGGTTAGACCAGGGGTGTCAAACATGCGGCCCGTGGGCCAGATACGGCCCGCCGAGGGGTGCGATCCGGCCCACTTGCCATCCAGTGTTTTTTTCTTTCCTTCCTTCCTCCCTTTCTTCCTTCTGTCCTTCCTTCCATCTGTCCTTCCTCCCATCTGTCCTTCCTTCCTTCCTTCTGTCCTTCCATCTGTCCTTCCATCTGTCCTTCCTTCCTTTCTCCCTTCCTTCCATCTGTCTTCCTTCCTTCTGTCTGTCCGTCCTTCACCATATCTCTTTCCTATCTTTCTTTCCTCCTTCCTTTTTCCTGTCTTTCCTTCCTTCCTTCCTTTCTTATTTCCTTCCTTCCATCTTTTTAATGATCCGGCCCACATGAGATCAAATTGGTCTGTATGTGGCCCTTGAATGAAAATGAGTTTGACACCTCTGGGTTAGACATTTAAACCTTACTAATCCGTCCACAGCACAGCGCTAACACATGTCTGTGGTCTCTGTCTGAGCAGGAGCTCCCAGAAGTTTCTCAGCTAGGATTCTGGGTATGGTGTGGGCAGGATTCGCCATGATCATCGTGGCATCATATACTGCCAACCTGGCAGCCTTCCTGGTGCTGGACCGGCCTGAGGAGCGCATCACTGGCATCAATGACCCCAGGGTGAGGCGTCTCTGTCCTGTCCTACTCAACATATGTGGACGCTGATGATGACAGAAGAAACACCCCCCCCTCCCCCTGCCACCCCACCCCCGATCAGATGTTTGGGGGCGGTACCTTCACCGCTCACCCTCCTCCCACTGTTCCTCTGTTGGTTTTGGTTTTCAGCAGTCATCAGTTTTCCAGTTTCATTCAGACTGAAATATCTCACCTGTTAGATGCTGTGTGTTCAACAGAGGAGGAATTATAAGACCTTTGACCTCCTGACTGAGTTCATAATGAAATATTGTAGGTTTGTAGCCTCAGGGCTGGGTAGCGTTTAACAAATTATGATACTAGTACCAATCCAAATATCCTTAAAGTGATCCTGATACCATCTGAGTACATCATCAGATTCCCATTAACACATTTAGCACACTGTCCTGTATCTGGTGTAACAGGCGTGTAATGTAGACTCACTTTACAGCGTTTAGGAGGCATCTTGGCTGCTGAACTGCTAAACGTGCTAACTCAGATTCACCACGACTTCACCACCACAGACGGGTCGTAGCTGCTGTGGCAGTGGACCAATCACATGTCGCGTTACAGCCAAGAACGCTGGTGTTGATTAGCTGTGAGCAAGTCCATACAGATAGTCATATTTTCTAGCTCTGGGTGCAAAAAGGATCGATTGCAGGTATCGTTTTCATACCGCCCTAGTCTGTCTGTGTGTTTCTGTTCAAACGTCAAAGTTTAAGTTAAGCCTTATTTTTGTCTGAAGTCTGCAGCTTTCCTCTCGTTATTCCTCCTGGTTTTTTAAGAAGAGTCTTAATCTTGTATGTCATTTTTTTACACAGACCCCACAGTAGGGGCTGCTAGCTCTGCGGCTAGCTCGGCAGCTAACTCGACTGCTAACTTGGCGGCTAACTCAGCTAACTGGCTAACTGTAGATGGGATCATCCCTATGTTCCCCAGTCACATACAAAGCGGGGAACATAGGACCCGGGGAACATAGGGATGATCCCTGTTTTGATCCCCTCCAAGTCCATTTTGCTTGGGGCCCCCAAATTCCTTGAAACGGCCCTGTGTGACGTGAAATCAAATCCATGTGACTGACTCTGACTCTGTGCTCTGTGCTGTACTTTATTGCTTTTAGCTGCGTAACCCATCAGATAAGTTCATCTACGCCACAGTGAAGCAGAGCTCGGTGGATATTTACTTTCGACGGCAGGTGGAGCTGAGCACCATGTATCGGCACATGGAGAAGCACAACTACGAGAGCGCCGCTGAGGCCATCCAGGCCGTCAGAGACAAGTAGGCTCTTCTACAGTTAGCACCCAGGATAGCACTTCTCACATTAGCTTTAGCACCCAGGATAGCACTTCTCACATTAGCTTTAGCACCCAGGATAGCATTTCTTACATTAGCTTTAGCACCCAGGATAGCACTCCTCACATTAGCTTTAGCACCCAGGATAGCACTCCTCACATTAGCTTTAGCACCCAGGATAGCACTCCTCAAATTAGCTTTAGCACCCAGGATAGCACTCCTCACATTAGCTTTAGCACCCAGGATAGCACTTCTCACATTAGCTTTAGCACCCAGGATAGCACTCCTCACATTAGCTTTAGCACCCAGGATAGCACTTCTCACATTAGCTTTAGCACCCAGGATAGCACTTCTCACATTAGCTTTAGCACCCAGGATAGCACTTCTCACTTTAGCTTTAGCACCCAGGATAGCACTTCTCACATTAGCTTTAGCACCCAGGATAGCACTCCTCACATTAGCTTTAGCACCCAGGATAGCACTTCTCACATTAGCTTTAGCACCCAGGATAGCACTCCTCACATTAGCTTTAGCACCCAGGATAGCACTCCTCACATTAGCTTTAGCACCCAGGGTAGCACTCTAATGTTTGCCCCCCCTCCTCCTCCTCCTCCTGCAGTAAGCTACACGCCTTCATCTGGGACAGCGCTGTGTTGGAGTTCGAGGCGTCGCAGAAGTGCGATCTGGTGACGACGGGAGAGCTTTTCTTCCGCTCTGGATTCGGGATCGGAATGAGAAAGGACAGTCCGTGGAAACAGAACGTCTCTCTGGCTATTCTCAGGTAACCCTCACACCTGGGAAACCCCCACAGGTACCCCCCAGATACCCCACTAAACCCCCCACAGGTACCCTACCAAACCCCCACAGGTACCCTACCAAACCCCCACAGGTACCCTACCAAACCCCCACAGGTACCCCACCAAACCCCCACAGGTACCCCACAGGTACCCCACTAAAACCCCACGTCTAACCCTAAACCCTAACCCTAACCCAAACCCCCACAGGTACCCTACTCTAACCCCACAGGTACCCCACTAAAACCCCACAGGTACCCCACTAAAACCCTACAGGTACCCCACTAAAACCCTACAGGTACCCCACTAAAACCCCACAGGTACCCCACTAAACCCCCACAGGTACCCCACTAAACCCCCACAGGTACCCCACTAAACCCCCACAGGTACCCCACTAAACCCCCACAGGTACCCCACTAAACCCCCACAGGTACCCCACTAACACCCCACAGATACCGAACTAAAACCCCACAGGTACCCGACTAAAGCCCCACAGGTACCCCTCTGATACCCCACAGGTACCCCACAGATACCCCACTAAACCCCCACAGGTACCCAACTAAAACCCCACAGGTACCCCACTCTAACCCCACAGGTACCCCACAGGTACCCCACTAACACCCCACAGGTACCCCACTAAACCCCCACAGGTACCCCTCTGATACCCCACAGGTACCCCACTAAAACCCCCACAGGTACCCCACTAAAACCCCTCTGATACCCCTCTGATACCCCACAGGTACCCCCCAGGTACCCCTCTGATACCCCTCTGATACCCCTTGTCAGACTCAGTTGTTTCTTCACAGTTCTCATGAGAACGGCTTCATGGAGGATTTGGACAAGACGTGGGTTCGATACCAGGAGTGTGACTCCAGGAGCAACGCCCCCGCTACCCTCACCTTCGAGAACATGGCAGGTAGGAACCACCCCCGCCTCAATGTTCTCTTCTCACATGTTCTCTGCTGTTCTGTTCTCACCTGTTCTCACCTGTCTGTTCTCACCTGTTCTCCCCTGTTCTGTCCTCACCTGTTCTTACCTGTTCTGTTCTCACCTGTTCTGTTCTCTGCTGTTCTCACCTGTTCTTTGCTGTTCTGTTCTCTGCTGTTCTGTTCTCTGCTGTTCTGTTCTCTGCTGTTCTGTCCTCACCTGTTCTTTGCTGTTCTGTTCTCTGCTGTTCTGTTCTCACCTGTTCTGTCCTCACCTGTTCTCTGCTGTTCTGTTCTCTGCTGTTCTGTCCTCACCTGTTCTCTGCTGTTCTGTTCTCTGCTGTTCTGTTCTCACCTGTTCTGTTCTCACCTGTTCTCACCTGTTCTGTCCTCTCCTGTTCTCTGCTGTTCTGTTCTCACCTGTTCTGTTCTCACCTGTTCTGTTCTCTGCTGTTCTCACCTGTTCTCTGCTGTTCTGTTCTCTGCTGTTCTGTCCTCACCTGTTCTCTGCTGTTCTGTTCTCTGCTGTTCTGTTCTCACCTGTTCTGTTCTCTGCTGTTCTCTGCTGTTCTGTTCTCACCTGTTCTGTTCTCTGCTGTTCTGTTCTCACCTGTTCTCTGCTGTCCTCACCTGTTCTCTGCTGTCCTCACCTGTTCTCACCTGTTCTCACCTGTTCTCACCTGTTCTGTTCACACCTGTTCTGTTCTCACCTGTCCTCACCTGTTCTCACTTGTTCTGTTCTCACCTGTCCTCACCTGTTCTTACCTGTTCTGTTCTCTGCTGTTCTGTTCTCTGCTGTTCTGTCCTCACCTGTTCTTTGCTGTTCTGTTCTCTGCTGTTCTGTTCTCTGCTGTTCTGTTCTCACCTGTTCTGTTCTCACCTGTTCTCACCTGTTCTGTCCTCACCTGTTCTCTGCTGTTCTGTTCTCTGCTGTTCTGTTCTCACCTGTTCTGTTCTCACCTGTTCTCACCTGTTCTGTTCTCACCTGTTCTCACCTGTCTGTTCTCACCTGTACTCACCTGTTCTGTTCTCACCTGTTCTCTGCTGTTCTGTTCTCTGCTGTTCTGTCCTCACCTGTTCTCTGCTGTTCTGTTCTCTGCTGTTCTGTCCTCACCTGTTCTCTGCTGTTCTGTTCTCACCTGTTCTGTTCTCACCTGTTCTCACCTGTTCTGTCCTCACCTGTTCTCTGCTGTTCTGTTATCACCTGTTCTGTTCTCACCTGTTCTCACCTGTCTGTTCTCACCTGTACTCACCTGTTCTGTTCTCACCTGTTCTGTTCTCACCTGTTCTGTTCTCACCTGTTCTGTTCTCTGCTGTTCTCACCTGTTCTCTGCTGTTCTGTTCTCTGCTGTTCTGTCCTCACCTGTTCTCTGCTGTTCTGTTCTCTGCTGTTCTGTTCTCACCTGTTCTGTTCTCTGCTGTTCTCTGCTGTTCTGTTCTCTGCTGTTCTGTTCTCTGCTGTTCTGTTCTCACCTGTTCTCTGCTGTTCTGTTCTCTGCTGTTCTGTTCTCACCTGTTCTCTGCTGTTCTCTGCTGTTCTCACCTGTTCTCACCTGTTCTCACCTGTTCTCTGCTGTTCTCTGCTGTTCTCACCTGTCCTCACCTGTTCTCACCTGTTCTCCCCTGTTCTCCTCAGGTGTGTTCATGCTGGTTGCCGGCGGCATCGTTGCCGGGATCTTCCTCATCTTCATCGAGATCGCGTACAAACGACACAAAGACGCTCGCAGGAAACAGATGCAGCTCGCCTTCGCTGCCGTTAACGTCTGGAGGAAGAACCTGCAGGTACGTTACCGTTCTCTACTGTTCTCTACTGTTCTCTTCGGTTCTCTACTGTTCTCTAATGTTCTCTACTGGACTCTACTGTTCTCTACTGGACTCTACTGTTCTCTACTGTTCTCTACTGTTCTCTACTGTTCTCTAAGGTTCTCTAATGTTCTCTACTGGACTCTACTGTTCTCTACTGGACTCTACTGTTCTCTACTGTTCTCTACTGTTCTCTACTGTTCTCTAATGTTCTCTACTGATCTCTACTGTTCTCTACTGTTCTCTAATGTTCTCTACTGGACTGTACTGTACTGTTCTGTACTGTTCTCTACTGGACTCTACTGTTCTCTACTGTTCTCTACTGTTCTCTACTGTTCTCTAATGTTCTCTACTGATCTCTACTGTTCTCTACTGTTCTCTAATGTTCTCTACTGGACTGTACTGTACTGTTCTGTACTGTTCTCTACTGGACTCTACTGTTCTCTGCTGTTCTCTAATGTTCTCTACTGGACTCTACTGTTCTCTAATGTTCTCTACTGTTCTCTACTGGACTCTACTGTTCTCTAATGTTCTCTACTGTTCTCTAATGGACTCTACTGTTCTCTAATGTTCTCTACTGGACTCTACAGTTCTCTACTGTTCTCTAATGGACTCTACTGTTCTCTAATGTTCTCTACTGGACTCTACAGTTCTCTAATGTTCTCTACCGTTCTCTATTGTTCTCTACTGTTCTCTAATATTCTCTACCGTTCTCTACTGTGCTCTAATGTTCTCTACTGAACTCTGCTATACTGTACTTAACTGTTCTCCACTGAAATCTACTGTATTCTACTATACCCCAAATTTACTGTTCTCTATTCTACTGTTCTCTACTGTTCTCTACTGGACTCTACTGTTCTCTACTGTTCTCTACTGTTCTCTACTGGACTCTACTGTTCTCTACTGTTCTCTACTGTTCTCTACGGTTCTCTACTGGACTCTATTGTTCTCTACTGGACTCTACTGTTCTCTACTGGACTCTACTGTTCTCTACTGGACTCTACTGGACTCTACTGTTCTCTACTGTTCTCTACTGTTCTCTACTGGACTCTACTGATCTCTACTGGACTCTACTGTTCTCTACTGTTCTCTACTGGACTCTACTGTTCTCTACTGGACTCTACTGTTCTCTACTGTTCTCTACTGTTCTCTAATGTTCTCTACTGGACTCTACTGTTCTCTGCTGTTCTCTACTGGACTCTACTGTTCTCTACTGCACTGTAACAGTCTGTGCATACAGGATTTTAAGATACTCCATTTTAAGCTCCGTTGGGTTCTACTGTATTCTATTATCGGGAGCTGTGTCTCTCTGTGTGTGTGTGTGTGTGTGTGTGTGTGTGTGTGTGTGTGTGTGTGTGTGTGTGTGTGTGTGTGTGTGTGTGTGTGTGTGCTGAGAGCTAAATGGTCTGAGAGTGATCCTGGTCTGGTTCAGTTAAAGGTTGATTAGGTTGTTCTCATATAGTTCTCCCTCAGCTATCAGTCATTTAAAGCTGAGATGAGTCAAGTCGGTTAAAGGACGAGTTCACAGGTTTTAAAGTGTGTGTGTGTGTGTGTGTGTGTGTGTGTGTGTGTGTGTGTGTGTGTGTGTGTGTGTGTGTGTGTGTGTGTGTGTGTGTGTGTGAGCATTAGATCCTTCATCATGTTTACAGGAAGTGATGGAGGACTAAACCCACAGTCCTCCTTCTGTGGAAACATGGATTATAAAGTAGATGTGAAGCTAATATGAAGCTTCAGCATCTGAATGAAAGGAAGGAAGGGAGTAAGGAGGGAAGGAAGGACGGAGGAAAGAAGTAAGTAAGGAAGGAAGGTAGGAGGGAGGGAGGAAAGAAGAAAGGGGGATGGAGGAAGGAAACAAGGAAGGGAGGAAAGATAGAAGAGCAAAGAGAGGAAGGTAGGGGGGAGGAAGGACAGAAGGAAGGAAGAAAGGGAGGGAGAAACAGGGAAACACTAAGAGGGAATCTGATGCTAAACAGACTGTAAATGTGTCAGATATCACTGATATAATAACTCACACTGCTATAGTTACTATGGTTACTATGGTTACTATAATAACACACTGATGAAGCTCAATAGAAGCTGATCAGAGACTTTAAATGACTGTGAAAGCACATTTAAGGGAGATCTTTTAAGAGTCAGTATGAGAAGAAGGGTTAGGGTTAAAACCTCTTTCTAACAGTCCAAAATAAACCCAGCCTATAAATCCAGTTGTATAATATCGTCTTTAAAAGGAGGACAGAACATTTTGTAGACGGCAGCCTCGGAGACACTCTGCAGAGACCCTAACCCTCTGACACAAACATTAGAGCTGCTTCTCTTCACACTCGCTGTTTCACCTCGGAGCAAAAACAACATCCTCTATCTGACCCGACTCCTTCCTTCCTCCCCTCCTTCCTCCCTCCTTACTTACTTCCTTCCTTCTCTTAACACTCGCTGTTTCACCTCGGAGCAAAAACAACATCCTCTATCTGACCCGACTCCTTCCTTCCTCCCCTCCTTCCTCCCTCCTTACTTACTTCCTCCCCTCCTTCCTTCCTCCTTTCCTTCCTTCCTTCCCTCCTTTCCTTCCTTCCTTCCTCCTTTCCTTACTTCCCTTCTTCCCTCCTTTCCTTCCTTCCTTCCTCCTTTCCTTCCTTCCTTCCTCCCTTCTTCCTTCCTTCCTCCCTCCTTTCCTTCCTTCCTTCCTCCCTTCTTCCTTCCTTCCTCCCTCCTTTCCTTACTTCCCTTCTTCCCTCCTTTCCTTCCTTCCTTTCTTCCTCCTTTCCTTCCTTCCCTTCTTCTCTCCTTTCCTTCCTTCCTTCCTCCTTTCCTTACTTCCCTTCTTCCCTCCTTTCCTTCCTTCCCTTCTTCTCTCTTTTCCTTCCTTCCTTCCTCCTTTCCTTACTTCCCTTCCTCCCTCCTTTCCTTCCTTCCCTTCTTCTCTCCTTTCCTTCCTTCCTTCCTCTTTTCCTTACTTCCCTTCTTCCCTCCTTTCCTTCCTTCATTCCTCCTTTCCTTACTTCCCTTCTACCCTCCTTTCCTTCCTTCCTTCCTCCTTTCCTTCCTTCCTTCCTCCCTTCTTCCTTCCTTCCTCCCTCCTTTCCTTCCTTCCTTCCTCCCTTCTTCCTTCCTTCCTCCCTCCTTTCCTTCCTTCCCTTCTTCTCTCCTTTCCTTCCTTCCTTCCTCCTTTCCTTCCTTCCTTCCTCCCTTCTTCCTTCCTTCCTCCCTCCTTTCCTTCCTTCCTTCCTCCCTTCTTCCTTCCTTCCTCCCTCCTTTCCTTCCTTCCCTTCTTCTCTCCTTTCCTTCCTTCCTTCCTCCTTTCCTTACTTCCCTTCTTCCCTCCTTTCCTTCCTTCCTTTCTTCCTCCTTTCTTCCTTCCTCCATCTCCCTTTCCTCCCTCCCTCCCTCCTTTCCTTCCTTCTTCCTCCCTTCCTTGACTCGAACACAACAGGAGGGTTAAAAGGAGGACAGAACATTTTGTAGACGGCAGCCTCAGAGACACTCTGCAGACTCCTTCCTTCCTCCCCTCCTTCCTCCCTCCTTACTTACTTCCTTCCTTCTCTTCACACTCGCTGTTTCACCTCGGAGCAAAAACAACATCCTCTATCTGACCCGACTCCTTCCCTCCTCCCCTCCTTCCTCCCTCCTTACTTACTTCCTTCCTTCCTTCTTCAGCATCCTCTATCTGACCCGACTCCTTCCTTCCTCCCCTCCTTCCTCCCTCCTTACTTACTTCCTTCCTTCTCTTCACACTCGCTGTTTCACCTCGGAGCAAAAAACAACATCCTCTATCTGACCCGACTCCTTCCTTCCTCCCTCCTTTCCTCCCTTCCTCCCTTCCTTCCTCCCTGCCTTCTTTCCTTTACTCCCTTCCTTCCCTCCTCCCTCCCTCCCTTCCTTCCTTCTTCAGCATCCTCTATCTGACCCGACTCCTTCCTTCCTCCCCTCCTTCCTCCCTCCTTACTTCCTTCCTTCTCTTCACACTCGCTGTTTCACCTCGGAGCAAAAACAACATCCTCTATCTGACCCGACTCCTTCCTTCCTCCCCTCCTTCCTCCCTCCTTACTTACTTCCTTCCTTCTCTTCACACTCGCTGTTTCACCTCGGAGCAAAAACAACATCCTCTATCTGACCCGACTCCTTCCTTCCTCCCCTCCTTCCTCCCTCCTTACTTACTTCCTTCCTTCTCTTCACACTCGCTGTTTCACCTCGGAGCAAAAACAACATCCTCTATCTGACCCGACTCCTTCCTTCCTCCCCTCCTTCCTCCCTCCTTACTTACTTCCTCCCCTCCTTCCTTCCTCCTTTCCTTCCTTCCTTCCCTCCTTTCCTTCCTTCCTTCCTCCTTTCCTTACTTCCCTTCTTCCCTCCTTTCCTTCCTTCCTTCCTCCTTTCCTTCCTTCCTTCCTCCCTTCTTCCTTCCTTCCTCCCTCCTTTCCTTCCTTCCTTCCTCCCTTCTTCCTTCCTTCCTCCCTCCTTTCCTTACTTCCCTTCTTCCCTCCTTTCCTTCCTTCCTTTCTTCCTCCTTTCCTTCCTTCCCTTCTTCTCTCCTTTCCTTCCTTCCTTCCTCCTTTCCTTACTTCCCTTCTTCCCTCCTTTCCTTCCTTCCCTTCTTCTCTCTTTTCCTTCCTTCCTTCCTCCTTTCCTTACTTCCCTTCCTCCCTCCTTTCCTTCCTTCCCTTCTTCTCTCCTTTCCTTCCTTCCTTCCTCTTTTCCTTACTTCCCTTCTTCCCTCCTTTCCTTCCTTCATTCCTCCTTTCCTTACTTCCCTTCTACCCTCCTTTCCTTCCTTCCTTCCTCCTTTCCTTCCTTCCTTCCTCCCTTCTTCCTTCCTTCCTCCCTCCTTTCCTTCCTTCCTTCCTCCCTTCTTCCTTCCTTCCTCCCTCCTTTCCTTCCTTCCCTTCTTCTCTCCTTTCCTTCCTTCCTTCCTCCTTTCCTTCCTTCCTTCCTCCCTTCTTCCTTCCTTCCTCCCTCCTTTCCTTCCTTCCTTCCTCCCTTCTTCCTTCCTTCCTCCCTCCTTTCCTTCCTTCCCTTCTTCTCTCCTTTCCTTCCTTCCTTCCTCCTTTCCTTACTTCCCTTCTTCCCTCCTTTCCTTCCTTCCTTTCTTCCTCCTTTCTTCCTTCCTCCATCTCCCTTTCCTCCCTCCCTCCCTCCTTTCCTTCCTTCTTCCTCCCTTCCTTGACTCGAACACAACAGGAGGGTTAAAAGGAGGACAGAACATTTTGTAGACGGCAGCCTCAGAGACACTCTGCAGACTCCTTCCTTCCTCCCCTCCTTCCTCCCTCCTTACTTACTTCCTTCCTTCTCTTCACACTCGCTGTTTCACCTCGGAGCAAAAACAACATCCTCTATCTGACCCGACTCCTTCCCTCCTCCCCTCCTTCCTCCCTCCTTACTTACTTCCTTCCTTCCTTCTTCAGCATCCTCTATCTGACCCGACTCCTTCCTTCCTCCCCTCCTTCCTCCCTCCTTACTTACTTCCTTCCTTCTCTTCACACTCGCTGTTTCACCTCGGAGCAAAAAACAACATCCTCTATCTGACCCGACTCCTTCCTTCCTCCCTCCTTTCCTCCCTTCCTCCCTTCCTTCCTCCCTGCCTTCTTTCCTTTACTCCCTTCCTTCCCTCCTCCCTCCCTCCCTTCCTTCCTTCTTCAGCATCCTCTATCTGACCCGACTCCTTCCTTCCTCCCCTCCTTCCTCCCTCCTTACTTCCTTCCTTCTCTTCACACTCGCTGTTTCACCTCGGAGCAAAAACAACATCCTCTATCTGACCCGACTCCTTCCTTCCTCCCCTCCTTCCTCCCTCCTTACTTACTTCCTTCCTTCTCTTCACACTCGCTGTTTCACCTCGGAGCAAAAACAACATCCTCTATCTGACCCGACTCCTTCCTTCCTCCCCTCCTTCCTCCCTCCTTACTTACTTCCTTCCTTCTCTTCACACTCGCTGTTTCACCTCGGAGCAAAAACAACATCCTCTATCTGACCCGACTCCTTCCTTCCTCCCCTCCTTCCTCCCTCCTTACTTCCTTCCTTCCTTCTCTTAACACTCACTGTTTCACCTCGGAGCAAAAAACAAACACGCTGCGTTCTGTGAATCAGCTCAGTCAGCTGTTCACTGCTGTCCCTTTAACTCACCCGACTCCTTCCTTCCTTCCTTCCTTCCTTCCTTCCTTCCTCACCTCCTTCCTCCCTCCTTCCCTCCTTCCTCCCTCCTTACTTCCTTCCTTCCTCCCTGCCTTCTTTCCTTTACTCCCTTCCTTCCCTCCTTCCTCCCTCCCTCCTTTACTCCCTTCCTTCCTTCTTCCTCCCTTCCTTCCTCCCTGCCTTCTTTCCTTTACTCCCTTCCTTCCCTCCTTCCTCCCTCCCTTCCTTCCTTCCTTCCTTCTTTCCTCCCTCCCTCCCTGCCTTCTTTCCTTTCCTCCCTCCCTCCTACCTTCCTTCCTTACTTACTTCTTTCCTCCGTCCTTCCTTCCTCCCTTCCTTATTTCCTTTCCTCCTTTCCTCCCTTCCTTCCTTCCTTCCTCCATCCCCCTTTCTTCCTTCTGTCGGATCCTTCCTTCCTTCCTTCCTTCCTTCCTTTCTCCCTCCTTACTCCTGCACAGCATCCTCCTCTATCTGACCCGACTCCTGCTCAGCATCCTCTAACTGACCCGACTCCTTCCCTCCTTCCTCCCTCCCTCCTTTCCTCCCTTCCTTCCTTCCTTCCTCCATCCCCCTTTCTTCCTTCTGTCGGATCCTTCCTTCCTTCCTTCCTTCCTTCCTTTCTCCCTCCTTACTCCTGCTCAGCATCCTCCTCTATCTGACCCGACTCCTGCTCAGCATCCTCCTCTATCTGACCCGACTCCTCCTCATCATCCTCTATCTGACCCGACTCCTGCTCAGCATCCTCCTCTATCTGACCCGACTCCTGCTCAGCATCCTCTAACTGACCCGACTCCTCCTCAGCATCCTCTATCTGACCCGACTCCTGCTCAGCATCCTCTATCTGACCCGACTCCTGCTCAGCATCCTCTAACTGACCCGACTCCTGCCTCCCTTCCTCCCTTCCTTCCTCCCTGCCTTCTTTCCTTTACTCCCTTCCTTCCCTCCTTCCTCCCTCCCTCCCTCCCTCCCTTCCTTCCTTCTTCAGCATCCTCTATCTGACCCGACTCCTGCTCAGCATCCACAACTAGACTGACTCATTGATTCATCTTCTCACTGCAGCTGAAAACCCTTTTAACCTGGATTCTCTCTTTAAAGCAGACACACACACACACACACACACACACACACTCACACACACACACACACACACACACACACACACACACACACACAGTCACAGCTGATCTCAGGTCTGTCAGAGACTCTCAGGAATTCATACAGAGCTCACAGATTCAGGTCTGTGTTTCATATTAAAGTTTAATGTGTTCATCATGTTGTTGGCTTGAGATCAGCTGAGCGGAAGACAAACACACACACACACACACACACACACACACACACACACACACACACACACACACACACACACACACACACACACACACACACACACACACACACAGAGACACACACACACACAGTACAGTCATGTTTTGGCTGTGATTGTGTTATTTGGGACGTTCAGATGAATCATGGTGCAGCAGGTGGAGCTCACAGTATGACCCGTCTGTTCCTTCCTTCCTTCCTTCCTTCCTTCCTTCCTTCCTTCTGTCCTTCCTCCATCCCCCTTTCTTCTTCTCCCTTTCTTCCTTCCTTCTGTCCTTCCTTCTGTCCTTCCTCCCCCCTACCTTCCTCTCTTTGTTCTTCTCTCTTTTCTCCGTTCCTTCTTTCCTTCCTCCATCCACCTTTCTTATTTCCTCCCTCCCTCCTACCTTCCTTCCTTACTTACTTCTTTCCTCCGTCCTTCCTTCCTCCCTTCCTTATTTCCTTTCCTCCTTTCCTCCCTTTCTTCCTTCCTTCCTTCCTCCATCCCTCTTTCTTCCTTCTGTCGGATCCTTCCTTCCTTCCTTCTTTCCTTTACTCCTTTCCTTCTTTCCTTCCTCCCTCCATCCCTCCCTCCCTCCCTTCCTTCCTTCTTCCTCCCTTCCTTCCTCCCTGCCTTCTTTCCTTTACTCCCTTCCTTCCCTCCTTTCCTCCCTTCCTCCCTTGACTCGTAGCTTCAAGCTGTTGTTATATAATCTCGTTGTGATCAGTGAAGCAGCGGCGTGTCGAGCTGAGTCACGACCTCGAGTCTCCTTGAAGAATAACTGCATGTCATTAAAGTGTCTGCTGCAGCTTCACCGCTCACTTTCCTTCCTTCCTTCCTCCCTCCTTACTCCTGCTCAGATCAAATCAACCTTTATTGTTCTGTGTGAACGGACAACGGCCATGAAGTCAGCAGGGAGACAAAAACTCATCAGTATCAATGAAAGTAATGATCATTAACAGCTGTGATATGTGTACTTTTTAGGGCTGTCAAACGATTATTTTTTTTTAATCGAGATTAATCGCAGAATTTCCATAGTTAATCGCGATTAATGGCGTTTTGAATTGCGTGTTTAAAATCCTGTTATTTTCCATTTGAAGGCAGTTTTAAGCCCATAATGTAAAGCATTTCTTACCAGAGTGTCTTAACTGGGAATCAATCACGGCTCTGCTGCGACTCCCACACTCCAAAATGGTCCTTTGGTGGAGCTGAGGCTGGCTTGGCTGCACCTGGGTGTTTAGCGTGGAGGTGCTAACTCAAACTCCACGTACTCCGGTGGTAGTTAAACTCCGTTTGACACAGGTTGCATTTTACTTTTGACTTGTCAACTGAAGCGTCTGGAAGTGTTTTAAAGTTAAACAAGCCGTTCAAAAGTCCAGTAGCTCTCTTACTTTCCATCAGCGCGGTAGGTTTACTGCAGGAGGCCACTTCAAAGCATAGCGCTACAGCTAGAGGAGCCGTCTACGGGGGAGTAGAAGGGACAAAAAGGCTTGCAACATTAAAATGAGATTAAAAAACATTAGCGTGTTATGGATTGCATTAATCTAATCGCTATTAACACGTTAACGCTGACAGCCCTAGTTTAAATACTTTGAACTGTAAACGCGCTGCAGTCCTTACTATCCCTAACCCAGCGGTAACCATAGCAACCACAGCAGCAGGAAGAACTCCAACCCTAACCCTTACACTTAAAGTTTGTTTTCTGATCAGATTCAACTGTGTGTGTGTGTGTGTGTGTGTGTGTGTGTGTGTGTGTGTGTGTGTGTGTGTGTGTGTGTGTGTGTTATCAGTGTATATTAGCAGCTGACAGATTTAACATAACAGAAACATAGAAAAGTGTAAATATAACAACATGAAAATGAAGTGTGACAGCAGGTGATGCTCATGAATCTGCGTCGGTCTCATCGTCTCACATCAGACCAATAAAAGCTCCGTCACCGCTCAGACTGAAGCAGCATTAAAATGATTAAAGTGTCTCTGAAAGCCTCACAGAGACACAGACAGGACGTCATGTGACAAAACTCCAAATATAACACGACAACAGTCACGATTAAAGCTCCAAACACGTCAAACAGTACAGACTATTAAAAGATAGAAGGATCCAGGATCAGAGGTAATAAGTGTTGGTAAGATGATGAATTCATAAATATGTTAAAAATAGTTTCAAAAGCAGCATCAGGTTTGTTAAAATGTACATTTAGTATTTTTGTTGGTTTTATCCCTCCTGTTGTCCTCGAGTCAAGGAAGGAAGGGTGGAAGAAGGAAGAAAGGAAGAAAGAAAGAAAGGAAGGAATGAAGGAAGGAAGGAAGGAATGAAGGAAACATAGAAGGAAGGAGAGAGGGAAGTAAGGGAGGAAGATGGAAGAAGGAAGGGAAGGAGGGAGAAAGGAAAGAAAGAAAGAAGGACAGAGGAAAGAAGGTAGGAAGGAAGGAAGAAGAGAGGAAGGAAGGAAGGAAGGAAGGAAGGGAGTTGGTTTTCTAGATAAATTCAGACTGAACTCCGCAGCAAGACATCATGGAGGTTACGCCCAGTTCAATATAATCAATATATTAAAAAAAGACCAATAAGAGAGTCAAGGAAGGAAGGAAGGAAGGGAGGAAGGAAGAGCAGAAGGAAGGAAGGAAGGGAGTTGGTTTTCTAGATAAATTCAGACTGAACTCCGCAGCAAGACATCATGGAGGTTACGCCCAGTTCAATATAATCAATATATTAAAAAAGATCAATAAGAGAGATTTGAAATGACATTTGACCCATTTTATACCAAAAGTAAGACTGAATGCTCCTGAAAATGTCAAATGGTGTAACCACAAAATGTCAAATGGTGTAACCACAAAAGAATGATAGATATTAAATATTTGATCACCTAGGAAGGAAGATAGGAAGGAAGCAAGTTGAATTATTTGGTACAAAGTTTTTATGGTTACACCACTTAGACATTTTTTACCATAATCCTCTAATATATTCTCTTTCCTTCCTTCCTTCCTTCCTTCCTTCCTTCCTTCCTCCTTCCTCCCTAGAAGTTAATATGGTTACACCACTTAGACATTTCGACCATAATCCTCTAATATATTCTCTCTAAATGGATTAAAAGCAGAACTTTGATGCTACAGATGAAAAAATGAAATAATCAAATAACAGAAATGATGATTGATATCTTGGAATCTACCTCAGAGATACTGATCGTGTATTAAATGTAATGACGAGCGTTATTGATGGAAACAGGAAGCCTTAATCAGCTGCTTTAATGAAACAGATCCATAATAATTAGTACTACTCGTGTATGTTCAGCATGTTCAGACAAAGAGAAGAAGAAGAAGAAGAAGTGTGGTTTGAAGTGTGGTTTGAAGTGTGAGTGTGGTGCAGCAGCTGGACGCATTAATAATCACTGCTCTGCTGGGATTAGCACTTCAAACGCTAGCCGCTAAAGGCTAACAGCTAGCAGTGGATGATTAGCACTTCAAACAGTGGTGTCTTAAGGCGAGGAGTTAGCCGCACAGGATTAGCACATGAGACACAGCAGCAGCCAGTCAGGCATCAAAACCACAGAAGAAGAACCTCACAGGAATAAAATACACAAATACTGCAAAACCAGCAAGATACTAATACTGCTTTACGAGTACAAGTACTGCAGTATTATGAGTGATGTAGTATGCAGTATTACAGTAAAAGTACTGCAGTATTATAGTGATGTAGTTAAAGTATTACAGTAAAAGTACTGCAGTATTATAGTGATGTAGTATGCAGTATTACAGTAAAAGTACTGCAGTATTATAGTGATGTAGTATGCAGTATTACAGTAAAAGTACTGCAGTATTATAGTGCTGTAGTATGCAGTATTACAGTAAAAGTACTGCAGTATTATAGTGATGTAGTATGCAGTATTACAGTAAAAGTACTGCAGTATTATAGTGCTGTAGTATGCAGTATTACAGTAAAAGTACTGCAGTATTATAGTGATGTAGTATGCAGTATTACAGTAAAAGTACTGCAGTATTATAGTGCTGTAGTATGCAGTATTACAGTAAAAGTACTGCAGTATTATAGTGATGTAGTATGCAGTATTACAGTAAAAGTACTGCAGTATTATAGTGATGTAGTATGCAGTATTACAGTAAAAGTACTGTAGTATTATAGTGATGTAGTATGCAGTATTACAGTAAAAGTACTGCAGTATTATAGTGATGTAGTATGCAGTATTACAGTAAAAGTACTGCAGTATTATGAGTGATGTAGTATGCAGTATTACAGTAAAAGTACTGCAGTATTATAGTGATGTAGTATGCAGTATTACAGTAAAAGTACTGCAGTATTATAGTGATGTAGTATGCAGTATTACAGTAAAAGTACTGCAGTATTATAGTGATGTAGTATGCAGTATTACAGTAAAAGTACTGCAGTATTATAGTGATGTAGTATGCAGTATTACAGTAAAAGTACTGCAGTATTATAGTGATGTAGTATGCAGTATTACAGTAAAAGTACTGCAGTATTATAGTGATGTAGTATGCAGTATTATAGTAAAAGTACTGCAGTATTATAGTGATGTAGTATGCAGTATTACAGTAAAAGTACTACAGTATTATAGTGATGTAGTATGCAGTATTACAGTAAAAGTACTGCAGTATTATAGTGATGTAGTATGCAGTATTACAGTAAAAGTACTGCAGTATTATAGTGATGTAGTATGCAGTATTACAGTAAAAGTACTGCAGTATTATAGTGATGTAGTATGCAGTATTACAGTAAAAGTACTGCAGTATTATAGTGATGTAGTATGCAGTATTACAGTAAAAGTACTGCAGTATTATAGTGATGTAGTATGCAGTATTACAGTAAAAGTACTGCAGTATTATAGTGATGTAGTATGCAGTATTACAGTAAAAGTACTGCAGTATTATAGTGATGTAGTATGCAGTATTACAGTAAAAGTACTGCAGTATTATAGTGATGTAGTATGCAGTATTACAGTAAAAGTACTGCAGTATTATAGTGATGTAGTATGCAGTATTACAGTAAAAGTACTGCAGTATTATAGTGATGTAGTATGCAGTATTACAGTAAAAGTACTGCAGTATTATAGTGATGTAGTATGCAGTATTATAGTAAAAGTACTGCAGTATTATAGTGATGTAGTATGCAGTATTACAGTAAAAGTACTACAGTATTATAGTGATGTAGTATGCAGTATTACAGTAAAAGTACTGCAGTATTATAGTGATGTAGTATGCAGTATTACAGTAAAAGTACTGCAGTATTATAGTGATGTAGTATGCAGTATTACAGTAAAAGTACTGCAGTATTATAGTGATGTAGTATGCAGTATTACAGTAAAAGTACTGCAGTATTATAGTGATGTAGTATGCAGTATTACAGTAAAAGTACTGCAGTATTATAGTGATGTAGTATGCAGTATTACAGTAAAAGTACTGCAGTATTATAGTGATGTAGTATGCAGTATTACAGTAAAAGTACTGCAGTATTATAGTGATGTAGTATGCAGTATTACAGTAAAAGTACTGCAGTATTATAGTGATGTAGTATGTAGTATTACAGTAAAAGTACTGCAGTATTATAGTGATGTAGTATGCAGTATTACAGTAAAAGTACTGCAGTATTATAGTGATGTAGTATGCAGTATTACAGTAAAAGTACTGCAGTATTATAGTGATGTAGTATGCAGTATTACAGTAAAAGTACTGCAGTATTATAGTGATGTAGTATGCAGTATTACAGTAAAAGTACTGCAGTATTATAGTGATGTAGTATGCAGTATTACAGTAAAAGTACTGCAGTATTATAGTGATGTAGTATGCAGTATTACAGTAAAAGTACTGCAGTATTATAGTGATGTAGTATGCAGTATTACAGTAAAAGTACTGCAGTATTATAGTGATGTAGTATGCAGTATTATAGTAAAAGTACTGCAGTATTATAGTGATGTAGTATGCAGTATTACAGTAAAAGTACTGCAGTATTATAGTGATGTAGTATTACAGTAAAAGTACTGCAGTATTATAGTGATGTAGTATGCAGTATTACAGTAAAAGTACTGCAGTATTATAGTGATGTAGTATGCAGTATTACAGTAAAAGTACTGCAGTATTATAGTGATGTAGTATGCAGTATTACAGTAAAAGTACTGCAGTATTATAGTGATGTAGTATGCAGTATTACAGTAAAAGTACTGCAGTATTATAGTGATGTAGTATGCAGTATTACAGTAAAAGTACTGCAGTATTATAGTGATGTAGTATTACAGTAAAAGTACTGCAGTATTATAGTGATGTAGTATGCAGTATTACAGTAAAAGTACTGCAGTATTATAGTGATGTAGTATGCAGTATTACAGTAAAGGTACTGCAGTATTATAGTGATGTAGTATGCAGTATTACAGTAAAAGTACTGCAGTATTATAGTGATGTAGTATGCAGTATTACAGTAAAAGTACTGCAGTATTATAGTGATGTAGTATGCAGTATTACAGTAAAAGTACTGCAGTATTATAGTGATGTAGTATGCAGTATTACAGTAAAAGTACTGCAGTATTATAGTGATGTAGTATGCAGTATTACAGTAAAAGTACTGCAGTATTATAGTGATGTAGTATGCAGTATTATAGTAAAAGTACTGCAGTATTATAGTAATGTAGTATGTAGTATTACAGTAAAAGTACTGCAGTATTATAGTGATGTAGTATGCAGTATTACAGTAAAAGTACTGCAGTATTATAGTGATGTAGTATGCAGTATTATAGTAAAAGTACTGCAGTATTATAGTGATGTAGTATGTAGTATTACAGTAAAAGTACTGCAGTATTATAGTGATGTAGTATGCAGTATTACAGTAAAAGTACTGCAGTATTATAGTGATGTAGTATGCAGTATTACAGTAAAAGTACTGCAGTATTATAGTGATGTAGTATGCAGTATTACAGTAAAAGTACTGCAGTATTATAGTGATGTAGTATGCAGTATTACAGTAAAGGTACTGCAGTATTATAGTGATGTAGTATGCAGTATTACAGTAAAAGTACTGCAGTATTATAGTGATGTAGTATGCAGTATTACAGTAAAAGTACTGCAGTATTATAGTGATGTAGTATGCAGTATTACAGTAAAAGTACTGCAGTATTATAGTGATGTAGTATGCAGTATTACAGTAAAAGTACTGCAGTATTATAGTGATGTAGTATGTAGTATTACAGTAAAAGTACTGCAGTATTATAGTGATGTAGTATGCAGTATTACAGTAAAAGTACTGCAGTATTATAGTGATGTAGTATGCAGTATTACAGTAAAAGTACTGCAGTATTATAGTGATGTAGTATGCAGTATTATAGTAAAAGTACTGCAGTATTATAGTAATGTAGTATGTAGTATTACAGTAAAAGTACTGCAGTATTATAGTGATGTAGTATGTAGTATTACAGTAAAAGTACTGCAGTATTATAGTGATGTAGTATGCAGTATTACAGTAAAAGTACTGCAGTATTATAGTGATGTAGTATGCAGTATTACAGTAAAAGTACTGCAGTATTATAGTGATGTAGTATGCAGTATTACAGTAAAAGTACTGCAGTATTATAGTGATGTAGTATGCAGTATTACAGTAAAAGTACTGCAGTATTATAGTGATGTAGTATGCAGTATTATAGTAAAAGTACTGCAGTATTATAGTGATGTAGTATGCAGTATTACAGTAAAAGTACTGCAGTATTATAGTGATGTAGTATTACAGTAAAAGTACTGCAGTATTATAGTGATGTAGTATGCAGTATTACAGTAAAAGTACTGCAGTATTATAGTGATGTAGTATGCAGTATTACAGTAAAAGTACTGCAGTATTATAGTGATGTAGTATGCAGTATTACAGTAAAAGTACTGCAGTATTATAGTGATGTAGTATGCAGTATTACAGTAAAAGTACTGCAGTATTATAGTGATGTAGTATGCAGTATTACAGTAAAAGTACTGCAGTATTATAGTGATGTAGTATTACAGTAAAAGTACTGCAGTATTATAGTGATGTAGTATGCAGTATTACAGTAAAAGTACTGCAGTATTATAGTGATGTAGTATGCAGTATTACAGTAAAGGTACTGCAGTATTATAGTGATGTAGTATGCAGTATTACAGTAAAAGTACTGCAGTATTATAGTGATGTAGTATGCAGTATTACAGTAAAAGTACTGCAGTATTATAGTGATGTAGTATGCAGTATTACAGTAAAAGTACTGCAGTATTATAGTGATGTAGTATGCAGTATTACAGTAAAAGTACTGCAGTATTATAGTGATGTAGTATGCAGTATTACAGTAAAAGTACTGCAGTATTATAGTGATGTAGTATGCAGTATTATAGTAAAAGTACTGCAGTATTATAGTAATGTAGTATGTAGTATTACAGTAAAAGTACTGCAGTATTATAGTGATGTAGTATGCAGTATTACAGTAAAAGTACTGCAGTATTATAGTGATGTAGTATGCAGTATTATAGTAAAAGTACTGCAGTATTATAGTGATGTAGTATGTAGTATTACAGTAAAAGTACTGCAGTATTATAGTGATGTAGTATGCAGTATTACAGTAAAAGTACTGCAGTATTATAGTGATGTAGTATGCAGTATTACAGTAAAAGTACTGCAGTATTATAGTGATGTAGTATGCAGTATTACAGTAAAAGTACTGCAGTATTATAGTGATGTAGTATGCAGTATTACAGTAAAGGTACTGCAGTATTATAGTGATGTAGTATGCAGTATTACAGTAAAAGTACTGCAGTATTATAGTGATGTAGTATGCAGTATTACAGTAAAAGTACTGCAGTATTATAGTGATGTAGTATGCAGTATTACAGTAAAAGTACTGCAGTATTATAGTGATGTAGTATGCAGTATTATAGTAAAAGTACTGCAGTATTATAGTAATGTAGTATGTAGTATTACAGTAAAAGTACTGCAGTATTATAGTAATGTAGTATGTAGTATTACAGTAAAAGTACTGCAGTATTATAGTGATGTAGTATGCAGTATTGGTATAGGGTTTAGTAGAGTCCAATAGAGTCCAGTAGAGTCAAGTAGAGTCTAGTAGAGTCTAGTAGAGTCCAGTAGAGTCCAGTAGAGTCAAGTAGAGTCCAGTAGAGTCCAGTAGAGTTCAGTAGAGTCCAGTAGAGTCTAGTAGAGTCCAGTAGAGTCCAGTAGAGTCTAGTAGAGTCCAGTAGAGTCCAGTAGAGTCCAGTAGAGTCCAGTAGAGTCTAGTAGAGTCTAGTAGAGTCCAGTAGAGTCCAGTAGAGTCCAGTAGAGTCTAGTAGAGTCTAGTAGAGTCCAGTAGAGTCCAGTAGAGTCTAGTAGAGTCCAGTAGAGTCCAGTATAAATGAAGCTGTGAATGTTTCCTGATGTTTGAACTGTTTCTGTTTCTGAAGATGTGATCAGAGTTTTTTCTGCTTTAATGTTTAATGAAGGCAGAAATGCTTTAAACCGAATGCTATTGATCCTGATGGATCCTGATGGATCCTGATTGATCCTGATGGATCCTGATGGATCCTGATGGATCCTGATTGATCCTGATTGATCCTGATGGATCCTGATTGATCCTGATTGATCCTGATTGATCCTGATGGATCCTGATGGATCCTGATTGATCCTGATTGATCCTGATGGATCCTGATTGATCCTGATTGATCCTGATGGATCCTGATGGATCCTGATGGATCCTGATTGATCCTGATTGATCCTGATGGATCCTGATGGATCCTGATGGAGGTCTGATTGATCCTGATTGATCCTGATGGAGGTCTGATGGATCCTGATTGATCCTGATTGATCCTGATTGATCCTGATTGATCCTGATTGATCCTGATTGATCCTGATGGAGGTCTGATTGATCCTGATTGATCCTGATGGAGGTCTGATGGATCCTGATTGATCCTGATTGATCCTGATGGATCCTGATTGATCCTGATGGAGGTCTGATTGATCCTGATGGATCCTGATTGATCCTGATGGAGGTCTGATTGATCCTGATGGATCCTGATGGATCCTGATGGAGGTCTGATCAGGTGTAAACAGTCTGTGAGGCTCTGAACTGATAATCAATGATTGATTTGTGTTTTCTATTTCAAACTGAATGTATTAGTCAGTGTGAGGGCTGGGTGTCACTTTCTGCTTTGATTCATACAGAAAGATTAAAGATTGTGATATTCTATATTTTTATTACTGTCAGTAAATCTCATGTTCAGATTCAAACCAACAAAGAACTGATCGAACAGACACATCGTCTGCTGCTTTATACATGATGTCATTAATTACAAGGTCCAAGTTACTACGGCAACAGTTACACACATTATCCCACCACACTATATTACACTTTACTGTATATATTATACTAATATACTATACACTATACTATACTACACTAATATATTATATATTATACTATACGGTCTGATGAAGCCAACAGGACCACATCATCTGCAAAAAGCAGTGACCCAATCCTGAGGTCACCAAACCGGACCCCCTCTACACCCTGGCTGCGCCTAGAAATCCTGTCCATAAAGATTATGAACAGGATCAGTGACAAAGGGCAGCCCTGGCGGAGTCCAACCCTCACTGGAAACAAGTCCGACTTATTACCGGCAATGTGGACCAAGCTCTGACACCGGTCATACAGGGAACGGACGGCCCGTATCAGGGGGTTCGATACCCCGAACTCCCGGAGAACCCCCCACAGGATTCCCCGAGGGACACGGTCGAATGCCTTCTCCAAGTCCACAAAACACATGTGGACTGGTTGGGCCCCATGCACCCTCAAGGATCCTGCAGAGGGTGTAGAGCTGGTCCACAGTTCCACGGCCCGGACGAAAACCACACTGCTCCTCCTGAATCCGAGGTTCGACTATCCGACGGACTCTCCTCTCCAGCACCCCCGAATAGACCTTACCAGGGAGGCTGAGGAGTGTGATCCCCGTAGAGTTGGAACACATCCTCCGGTCCCCCTTCTTAAAAAGAGGGACCACCACCCCAGTCTGCCAATCCAGAGGCACTGCCCCCGATGTCCACGCGATGCTGCAGAGTCGTGTCAACCATGACAGTCCCACAGGCCAATAAGGTCCTATAGGACTCTTTCTTCAGCTTGACGGCATCCCTCACCGCCGGTGTCCAGCAGCGGGTTCTGGGATTGCGCAATGGCAGGCACCGGCCACAGCTCGGGTCGACCGCCTTAACAATGGAGGCACGGAACATGGCCCACTCGGACTCAATGTCCCCCTCCTCCCCCGGTACGTGGTCAAAGCTCTCCCGGAGGTGGGAGTTGAAACTCTCTCTGACAGGAGACTCTGCCAGACGTTCCCAGCAGACCCTCACAATACGTTTGGGTCTGCCAGGTCTGACCGGCATCCCCCCCCACCATCGGAGCCAACTCACCACCAGGTGGTGATCAGCTGACAGCTCCGCCCCTCGCTTCACCCGAGTGTCCAAGACATGCGGCCGCAAGTCCGACGACACGACTACAAAGTCAATCATCGAACTGCGGCCTAGGGTGTCCTGGTGCCAAGTGCACATATGGACCCCCCCCCCTTATGCTTGAACATGGTGTTCGTTATGGACAATCTGTCACGAGCACAGAAGTCCAATAACAGAACACCGCTCGGGTTCAGATCGGGGGGGGCGTTCCTCCCAATCACACCCCTCCAGGTCTCACTGTCGCTACCAACATGGGCGTTGACGTCCCCCAGCAGAACGAGGGAACCCCCAGAGGGAGACTCTCCAGCCCCCCCTCCAAGGAGTCCAAGAAGGGTGGATACTCTGAGCTGCTGTTTGGACCATAGGCACAAACAACAGTCAGGATCCGTCCCCCCACCCGAAGGCGGAGGGAGGCTACCCTCTCGTCTACCGGGGTAAACTCCAACATACAGGCACCAAGCCGGGGGGCAATAAGTATTGCCACCCCTGCCCGGCGCCTCTCACCAGTGGCAACTCCAGAGTGGACGAGAGTCCAACCCCTCTCGAGGAGACTGGTTCCAGACTGGTTCCAGACTGGTTCCAGAGCCCTTGCTGTGCGTCGAGGTGAGGCCGACTATATCTAGCCAGAACTTCTCAACCTCACGCACCAGCTCAGGCTCCTTCCCCCCCAGAGAGGTGACGTTCCACGTCCCTAGAGCTAGCTTCTGCAGCCGAGGATCGGACCGCCAAGGTCCCGGCCTTCAGCTGCCGCCCAGCTCACACTGCACCCGACCCCGTTGGCCCCTGCTACAGGTGGTGAGCCCACGGGAAGGGGGTCCCATGCTTCCTCTTTGGGCTGTGCCCAGCCGGGCCCATGGGTGAAGGCCTGGCCCCCAGGCGCGCGCCGCCGAGCCTCACCCCTAGGCCTGGCTCCAGGGGGGGCCCCGGTGACCCACATCCTGGCGAGGGCACCATGAGACCATTTATTGTGTTCATCATAAGAGCTCTCTTTGAGCTACCCTTTGTCTGGTCCCTCCCCCCGGACCTGTTTGCCATGGGAGACCCTACCAGGGGCATAAAGCCCCCGACAACTGAGCTCCTGGGGTCATTGGGACACGCAAACCCCTCCACCACGATGAGGTAGTATCTCAGGGAGGGGTGAATGTATAGTAGCTGAATTGTAATGCTGTAATGAAATGGACACACACACACACACACACACACACACACACAGAGATCCTGTGATTGGTGGAGGACCTGCTTTGTGATTTGTTGGTTTTTGTGTTTTATGAGATTTATTGACGACAATCAAAGATATAAAATATGAAAGTTTAGTGAGTCAGAGTTTAATGTTGAAACAGGAAAGAGAAATAAGATCTGATACCCAGCTCACACCTGTGCACTGTGAGGGGTCAAAGGTCAAACTGATGACGTGTTTATATGCTGACCATACATCTACGTGCTGCTGCCCCCCCCCCCCCTTTGTTCACCACACACACACACACACACACACACACACACACACACACACACACATCCCTCCCTTCTGAATGCATTATAGCAGCAGTGTGTTGGTATAATGATCTGATGTGTTCATGATGAACAAACATCTTCCCTGCTTCATTCAGGCCTCATCCTCATCCATGCCCCCCCCCCCCCAACCCTCCCTAACCCCCCCCCATCCCCTCCCCTGACCCCTGACCCCTGACCTCCTACCTACCCGGGATATTTCCGTCTTCGTTGTTTGGTTTGTTCCTTCGTGGTCCTCATGTGGCTCGTTTACCTGCTGCTGTGTTTGTGGACGCAGTAAAACGGAGGAAACTTCAGTTTTACTGAAACATCAACTTCATCTGAACCAGGAACCAGTCTGCTTCACTGAGACAGGAAGCAGGGCGGCACACACACTCACACTCACATGCACATGCACACGCACACTCACATACACACAAAAAACACACATGCAGGTAAATGTCCACAGACTGCAGGCAGTGTTATGTAACCTGCTGTCAGTAGCAGATGGCAGAGTCAACACACACACACGCACACACACACACACACGCACACACACACACACGCACACCCATACACACACACACACGCACACCCATACACACACACACACACAATAAGATGTGGCAGAAAAACAGAAGCAGCTAGTTATTATTCTAATGTGTAAAATCAATTTTCTTAAATAGCACATTTACCTCAGTTATATATTAACAGTGTTAATTAATACTAATATTATATTAATACTATATTAATAATATACTATAATATGGATATACTGTTTAATACACATCATACTATATCCTGCATACTAAACATATAATAGAGAATACTCTTTATCATACTACACAACACTATGCTGAACCTTAGTCTATAACTACAGTAATAATAACTACACTAAATCAGGTAGTGTTATCTGTGATGGCAGCAGGTCTGTGTCTGTGTGTGTGTGTGTGTGTCTGTGTGTGTGTGTGTTGTAATGTTGACTGTCTGTTGTTTCTCAGAAAGGCGGTTCAGTTCAGTTCAGTTCTGAGTTGAGATAAAACCAGTTTGTACGTGTTGTGCAGTGTTGAGTGTGTCCAGGCTCAGTCTGCAGGAGTCACGCTGAGAGTCACGCTGAATCAGCCTTTATCACACAGCCCTGCTTTACATACAGGAAGTATCAGGCCGGGAGCTTCTGTCATACCAGGCCGAGAGCTTCAGTCATACCAGGCCGAGAGCTTCAGTCATACCAGGCCGGGAGCTTCAGTCATATCAGGCCGGGAGCTTCAGTCATACCAGGCCAGGAGCTTCAGTCATATCAGGCCGGGAGCTTCGGTCATACCAGGCCGGGAGCTTCGGTCATACCAGGCCGGGAGCTTCGGTCATACCAGGCCGGGAGCTTCGGTCATACCAGGCCGGGAGCTTCGGTCATACCAGGCCGGGAGCTTCGGTCATATCAGGCCGGGAGCTTCGGTCATACCAGGCCGAGAGCTTCAGTCATATCAGGCCGAGAGCTTCAGTCATATCAGTCTGAGAGCTTCGGTCATATCAGACCGGGAGCTTCAGTCATATCAGGCCGGGAGCTTCAGTCATATCAGGCTGAGAGCTTCGGTCATATCAGACCGGGAGCTTCAGTCATACCAGGCCGGGAACTTCAGTCATACCAGGCCGGGAGCTTCGGTCATACCAGGCCGGGAGCTTCGGTCATACCAGGCCGGGAGCTTCAGTTATGTCAGGCCGGGAGCTTCGGTCATATCAGGCCTGGAGCTTCAGTCATATCAGGCCTGGAGCTTCAGTCATATCAGGCCTGGAGCTTCAGTCATGTCAGGCCGGGGGCTTCGGTCATATCAGGCCGGGAGCTTCGGTCATACCAGGCCGGGAGCTTCGGTCATATCAGGCCGGGAGCTTCGGTCATATCAGGCCGGGAGCTTCAGTCATATCTGATGTCTCTCATTCTTTGAGTCTCAGCTCATTAAGTCACAGACACATTAAAAGGTTTTCATTGTGAGCATTTACATAAAAAACTAACTTCATGCCTCTCATCATCAATCTGAGCTTCTTAATATTCATTATATCACTGCTGTGGGTTATTACCCCCCCCCCCCCCCCCCCCCCCCCCCCCCAGACTGACTGGCTGACTGAGTCCTTTCTAATGGATGAGCTGCCAGTCTGCATTTTAAAACAACTTTAACTGATAAATCAGCTGTTCTTAAAATGTCTTTACATCCAAGCAGCTGAGGAAGCTTTCACTGCTTGTTATAGAAACTGAACCTGTTTATGGATCATAACTTGTGTGTAGAGTGTGTGACAGTAAGTGTGTATTTGTCTGTTTGTGTTTGTTGTAACATGTTGATGCTGCTGTCTTTGTGTCAGGTTTAATCTCAATAATAAGATTATTAACATCTTAAATAAAGTGAACACACTACCATACAATACTAAACTATACTATAATATTTACTGCTACTGTACTGTAGCATACTATCACAGTATATCTGCACTACACTAAGCTATCTGCTGTGATATAATATAACTATAGTTTATTATACTATGCTGTAATATAATACATTCAATTATTCTATTAGCCTACTACATTAAACCACACTTTACCACTATAATATACTATACTATACTATAATACACTATAATACATTATACTATAATACACTATACTATACTATTATTAGTGACACGGGTGCGCAGCTCCAACCTCAAAAATATATACATCAAAACGTGCGGCTCGATCGGGGGAGGGGTGCTGTGACTTTTGGTGTTGAAATTCCAATTTTTCCCAAAGTTATTCCCAACCGGGAGATTTCTCCATTGGAAATGAATGGGAATTTTTTTGAAAAACCCCAAAAATTTCACCTTTTTCCAGAGTCACGTAGCTCGCTCATACCTGCACGTAGAAACGTGATTCAAACTTTAAAACGGAGGAAAACTTTTACTCTCTGGAAAAATACCAAATTATTTTTACATAAAATGTAAACTTGTCAAACTATGAGCAGTCAAACGAGGAGTGGAAATCACTTTTTCTACAAAGTTAGAGTGGAAGCGGCAGTTAGCTAGAGTGTGAGAAGCAGTAAAAATTAACTTTAATTTTTATTTTTAACTCGAGCTCACGGCCAAACCGTAAAAAGGAGACAAATAATTTTTGGTCAAAATGTAGACATAGGTGTTGGGATTCATAAAATGTGACGTTGACAGGCGGGGTCTGCACCAAATTTAAACGGGGGGGCTGAGACCGGCAGCAATACCTGTCTCGCTCCCCATTGACCCTAATGTAATCGTCTTCTTTTTCAAAAGAATCTCACTCTGTGTTCACACTGAGCTTACTCGCTCATTTTAAGGAATATGTGAATAAAGAATGTCAGAATCTGCCGGCTTCTGTGTCTCTCACCGTGTTTTCGGTTTTTGGACAGGAGTTACGGTTTTCTCATAGTTTGCAATTGTTCGGGACCTTGTCAGAAGCCAAATTCTTCAGAATTTTGAGAATTTTTTCCAAGCAGATTCTCACATCGCCGTAGCAACCGCAGGGCCTTAGCTGCCCTTAGCAACCACAGGGCCTTAACTGCCCTTAGCAACCGTAGGGCCTTAGCTGCCCTTAGCAACCGCAGGGCCTTAGCTGCCCTTAGCAACCGTAGGGCCTTAGCTGCCCTTAGCAACCGCAGGGCCTTAGCTGCCCTTAGCAACCTGTCGCTAATAATACACTATACTATACTATAATACACTACTGCATGTACTATATCACTCTATACTTCACTACACTACATAAAACTGTATTTAGGTAGTAGTGTAACTTTAATGCTGTAGTGGACACACACGCACACACACACACACACACACACACACACACACACACACACAAGCACACCCACCTGTAGCAGTGAGCAGGTGTAGCTGAGGTGTTGAGTGTCTCTCCTGCGTGTGTTAATGTGTGTGTTGCACCTATCGTATCATTTATTTTAGGATAGGAAAAGTGGTAGAGCAGAGCCCGAGCCCAAAACCTCTTTTAGGTCCATCACTGCGACCTCCGACCTCAAACGCCGTAGGGCCTCCGGGGACGCCACGGTAAGGAGATGAAGACTCACCTACCCTCCTCCTCCTCCTCCTCTTCCTCCTCCTCCTCCTCCTCTTCTTCCTCATCCTCTCCTTCCTCATCCTTTTCTTCCTCTTCCTTTTCTTCCTCCTCTTCCTCTTCCTCTTCTTCCTCTTCCTCCTCTTCCTCCTCCTCCTCCTCCTCCTCTTCCTCTTCCTCTTCCTCTTCCTCCTCTTCCTCCTCTTTAGTTCCATCTTTTCCTTCGTCTCCTCCTCTCACGCTGCCTCTGTCTTTATCTTGTATTATTTTTTTGTGATATTTTCGTTTGTCATTTCTCTTCATCTCCTCCTCTTCCTCCTCTTCCTCCTCTCCTCCTCCTCCTCCTCCTCTTCCTCCCCCCTCACACCCAGCTCCACCATCTCCTTGCTGACTGTCTGTCCATCGGCCATCTTTGCCTCCATCCGATCATCTGTCTCACAAAGACAGACGAAAGGACTCAGAGTGAGCCGTGAAGACAGAAACTGTGCTTGGGGGGAGGGGGGGAGGTGATGGAGGGAGGGAGGTGATGGAGGGGGGGGGGGGTCGGCGTCAGGACTTTATTTCTCACACCGAGTCGTCCTCTTGCAAAGGAGAAGTGAAGAGGGTCAGGCTGTGTGGTCTCTCCTCTGCTGTGGACCTTTTGTCCTCTCATCTCGTCCTCCTGTCTGGTTCTGTCCCGTCCGTCCGCTCTGCTCTGTGCTGTCTTCCTGCTTCCTGTCCTCCTGTCTTCCTGCTTCCTGTCTTCCTGTCTTCCTGCTTCCTGTCCTCCTGTCTTCCTGCTTCCTGTCCTCCTGTCTTCCCGCTTCCTGTCCTCTCCTGTCCCCTCTCTGTCCCTTCATCTCGCTGTCCAAACGCCTTCACGATCATCCCACCAGCCTTTTCACAGCTGATGGGCTCGGACTCCTCTCCTCTAACTCCGTCTCTCCTTTGCAGCCTGCTGTCAGAGGCGATGACGTCTCCGCTTCTCTCTCTGATGATAAATGTTTGTTGTTGCAGCTGATCGAGGCTGATCGAGGCCGCCAGCTCGTCTGTCAGCGCTCAGACGCTCGGCTCTGTTCAAAATCAATAACTCTGATCATCTCTGTCATCAGTGTTGATGGTTTGACCTCTCTGCTGCCGACTGCTTCAATTTCTCTTTTTCAGTTTGGATTAAAACCAGATGAAGCTGCTTGTGCCCCCCCCCCCTGTCCCCCCCCACCTCATCCAAGCTGGATAGAGATTAATTAATAACATTTAGAAAATAAATAAATTACACAATAATATGCAGCTCTATGTTCACCTGTAGCCACACCCACCTGTGATGTCACAGTGATGTCACACCTGTGCTTCACTGCAGGTGATGTTAAACCAGCAGAGTTTCAGAGTGTTGAGTTAAACTTTAAATGTTTTTAAGAATGAAAATTTTAAAGTTTTAATCCTTCAGATTTCAGCCGGGGTTGATTTGGTGACACCTGTGGTTGCCGCGGTAACAGCAGATGTGGTTTAAACCCAGCAGCAGCCGTGTTTCCTGTGGCTGCTTCACAATAAAAGTCACCTCATGTTTCAGAAGTCTTTTAATGTGAAGCAGCAGCAGCAGGAAGTAGTTCAGGTCAAATCTGAAGGATTCAAACTTTAACTCAACAGCTCCGAGTGAAACTACTTCATGTTTCTGTGGTGAATGAAACTTCTGATCATATCACCACAAACTGACTCTGGTGGCTCTGATTAGTGAATGAAACGTCAGCTTGGAGCCAAAACGCAGGATTTCAGTAGCATAAAAATCTCATTTCAGTTTGTGTCAGATGTCCAACAGCAGCTCTGAAAAGTGCCAAATATTGTGTGTTGGTGTTTAAATATATATTATTATTATAAATCTATTCCTTCACTTTGTCTGCAGAGATCCTGACACTTCATGATCAGCTGTTTGTCTCCTATTGAAACGTTTTAATGAGGAAACAGATTTAATAACCCTCATTAAGAAGTTTTAACAGTCAGTCACAGCGATGATCACTCAGTTTAGTTATTGATCAGGTGGTTATTGATCAGGTGGTTATTGATCAGGTGGTTATTGATGAGGTCAGACTTGAACTCATTCCTCTCTGTGATCATCTCTCTTTATTTTCTATATGAGTGTTTTTTCTCTCTCAGTGGATTTGAATGGTGTCCAGACTACATGCTGTAAACACACACACTACCTCTGTCCTCCTCTGCAAGCACGACCGACCGACACACACACACACACACGCACACACACACACACACATCCTGACCTCGTTAACACTCGATCAGTCTCTAATTGAATCTTGTTTGGATATAAAACTACAAACACAGACAATGAAAATCAAGTCTGACTTTAAGTTCACATCTGAATATTGAAACACTTTATTTCTCTTTATGAAAGGAAAGTTATTGTAACATTAGCCAGTGAGCTAACATTAGGCAGTGAGCTAACATTAACCAGTGAGCTAACATTAGCCAGTGAGCTAACATTAGCCAGTGAGCTAACATTAGGCAGTGAGCTAACATTAGCCAGTGAGCTAACATTAGGCAGTGAGCTAACATTAACCAGTGAGCTAACATTAGCCAGTGAGCTAACATTAGGCAGTGAGCTAACATTAACCAGTGAGCTAACATTAGCCAGGAGCTATCATTAACCAGTGAGCTAACATTAACCAGTGAGCTAACATTAGCCAGTGAGTTAACATTAGCCAGTGAGTTAACATTAGCTAGGAGCTAACATTAACCACCGAGCTAACATTAACCAGTGAGCTAACATCAGCCATTGAGCTAACATCAGCCAGTGAGCTAACATTAGCCAGTGAGCTAACATTAACCAGTGAACTAACATTAGTCAGTGAGCTAACATTAACCAGTGAGCTAACATTAACCAGTGAGCTAACATTAGCCAGTGAGCTAACATTAACCAGTGAACTAACATTAGTCAGTGAGCTAACATTAACCAGTGAGCTAACATTAACCAGTGAGCTAACATTAGCCAGTGAGCTAACATTAGTCAATGAGCTAACATTAACCAGTGAGCTGATATTAGCCAGTGAGCTAACATTAGCCAGTGAGTTAACATTAGCCAGTGAGCTAACATTAGCCAGCGAGCTAACTGTATAAATATATGTAGTTTCTGGTGTTAAGCCGTCACACATCAGACTGATTTTAAAAGGATTAAATGGACGCAGTGACACAGAAAGGCTTAAACTGACTCAGTAAACACTCTGGGACGTTAAACTGGAGCAGAGTCCTTTCTTTGTGTGTTTATTAACGATGTTTGACTCGAAACAAACAAGAAAAAAAAAAGCTCAGAGTCACGATGATGGAAAAACGTCTGAAGAGTCTCTGCTCACCGTCCGTCAGCAGCTTCCTCCTCTTCCTCTTCCTCCTCTTCTTCTCCTCTCTGAAGGTTTCTGAGCAGCAGAGAGGCTTAAAAACAATCCACATTAAAACCACATCTGTTTCCATGGTAACGCCCAGAGGAGGGGGGAGGGGGGAGGAAGGGAGGGGGAAGGGTAGGGGGGCCAGATTATCAACACTAGTCCAACAGAGCAGAACAGAAACAAGCTCAGTCAGACAGTCGAACCCTCAAAGTTTAATGATCTCTGTCCGCTCACATTACACCACAGAAGAAGAAGAAGATGTTTAATTCAGCAGCAGAACAAGAAAAACCTCACCAACATCATCCTGTTACCTTCAGTTAACAGTCTGATTTTAAGATTTAGAAACCTTAATCAAGTAAATCTGTGCCTGTAAAGAGTTTAATAAGTAATAAAATAAAATAAAATAAAGTATAATATCGTATTTTATCGTATTGTGAGGTAATTGAGCTCATTATATCGTATCCTATTTTATTGTATAGCTTCTTATAACATGTTATGGTAATTATAATTTATCGTATCTTATTTTAACGTTTCTTATTGCATTTTATCGTAACATCGAAATGTAACGTATCATATTTTATCCAATCTAATTATATCGTATTATAAAGTAACGCTTCGTTAAAATATTTGATTTGTTTAATTATATCTTAATGTATTTTATTACCTTTTATCGTATCTTATCCTATCGTAAAGTAATGTAACGTATCCTGTTATATCTTAGCTATCTGTATTTTATCGTATCTTATCTTATCTTATCGTAACGTATCATATCCTGTTATATCTTAGCTATCTGTAGTTTATCGTATTTTATCGTATCTTATCTTATCGTAACGTATCATATCCTGTTATATCTTAGCTATCTGTATTTTATCGTATCTTATCTTAACGTATCGTATCCTGTTATATCTTAGCTATCTGTATTTTATCGTATCTTATCTTAACGTATCGTATCCTGTTATATCTTAGCTATCTGTATTTTATCGTATCTTATCGTAACGTATCATATCCTGTTATATCTTAGCTATCTATATTTTATCGTATCATATCATATTGTAACATAACGTAACGTATCCTGTTATATCTTAGCTATCTCTGTATTTTATCGTATCTTATCTTATCGTAATGTATCGTAACGTAACGTATCCTGTTATATCTTAGCTATCTGTATTTTATCGTATCGTATCTTATCGTAACGTATCGTATCCTGTTATATCTTAGCTATCTGTATTTTATTGTATCTTATCGTAACGTAACGTATCATATCCTGTTATATCTTAGCTATCTGTATTTTATCGTATCTTATCTTATCGTAACGTAACGTAACGTATCGTATCCTGTTATATCTTAGCTATCTGTATTTTATTGTATCTTATCTTATCGTAACGTAACGTATCGTATCCTGTTATATCTTAGCTATCTGTATTTTATCGTATCTTATCTTATCGTAACGTAACCTAACGCAACGTATCCTGTTATATCTTAGCTATCTGTATTTTATCGTATCTTATCTTATCGTAACGTAACGTATCCTGTTATATCTTAGCTATCTGTATTTTATCGTATCTTATCTTATCGTAACGTAACGCAACGTATCCTGTTATATCTTAGCTATCTGTATTTTATCTTATCTTATCTTATCGTAAAGTAACGTATCATATCCTGTTATATCTTAGCTATCTGTATTTTATTGTATCTTATCGTAACGTAACGTATCATATCCTGTTATATCTTAGCTATCTCTGTATTTTATCGTATCTTATCATCATATCTCATAATTTATACATCGTAACCCCGCTGTGGGAACCAAACAAAAAAATAATAAAATAAATAAAATATAAGTAATAAAATGACACACAGAGTATCTCCACATACATATTATATCTGTTTATACACACACACACAGACACACACACAGACACACACACACACACACTCACACACACACACACACACACACACACACACACACATGCATACTGAAGTATATTTAAATATGAATGTGTGTGCATGCAAACACGCCTTCATACATTATTCACACTCAGCAGCTCTGAACGTTCATTATTCAACAAATCCTCTTTTTTACTTTCACTGTTAAAATAAGTTTTAAGTTAACCCTCCTGTTGTGTTTGAGTCAAGGAAGGAAGGGAGGAAGGGAGTAAAGGAAAGAAGGCAGTGAGGAAGGGAGGAAGGGAGGAAGGGAGTAAAGGAAAGAAGGCAGCGAGGGAGGAAGGAAGGAAGGAGAGAGAAAGGAAGGAACGACAGAAGGAAGAAAGGGGGATGGAAGGGAGAAAGAAGGAAGGAAAGGAGGGAGGGAGGGAGGAAGGAGGGAAGGAAGGAAAGAAAGGACAGAGGAAGGAAGGAAGGTAGGAGGGAGGAAGGAAGAAAGAAGGAAGGAAAGGAGGGAGGGAGGAAGGAGGGAAGGAAGGAAAGGACGGAGGAAGGAAGGAAAGGAGGGAGGAAGGAAGGAAGGAAAGGAAGGAGGGATGGAGGAAGGACAGACGAAAGGAAAGAAGGAAAGGAGGAAGGGAGGAACAGTCAAAACAGATGGGGTCAATTTGACACGAAGGTTAAAACTATTTCAGTTACAACGTGAAAAGATTTAAAAACGAGTTTTAATGTGAAGCGACAGCAGCGTGTCGTCTGCAAACAGACTGAGCTGCAGTGTGTGATGGGCACCAGGCAGCGTGCACGTGAAGCCAGCCGGCGGTCCGTGCACGAGGTTTGGACCTGGACCGGTTCTGATCTGGAACGACGTTTAAAGACGAGAAGAAAAAGGAACATTTGTGGTTTTATAATCAAAACTGGCTGAAAAACAACATGTGACAGCAGGAAGTAACAGACTCCACCATCCTGGCTCTGACTTCACTCTGCATGGGCGTGTGTGTGTGCGTGTGTGTGTGTGTGTGTGTGTGTGTGTGTGATGAAGATGACGTGTTAACATGTGTGTCTCCTTTGCTTTCTCTCTCTCTCTCTTCTCTTTTTTGTCCCTCTCCCTGTAGCCGTACCCGACTGACATCACCGGCCAGCTCAACCTATCAGATCCCTCCGTCAGCACCGTGGTCTGAGAGCGAGAGCGAGAGAGTCACTGCTGCTACTGAGCCACACACACACATATACACCCACACACACACACACACACACACACATACACACACACACACACACACACACACACACACACACAGATGGATGGACTGAGCTTCTCCTGACACAGGAAGCAGAATATGATGGCATCAGGACTTTTGGATGGCGTCACACTGTGCCAACACACACACACACACACACACACACACACACACACACACACACACACACACACACACACACACACCATCTGTTATCACAAACCCCTCCACCCTCCGATGACACACACACACACACACACACACACACACAAACACTCACACACACTCGCCTTGCTCTGCTTGTAGCCTCCAGCCTGAAGGTTTCCTTTTGGTTTTATTTCTGCGGTGTTTCGTCCCGTTTCCTGTTTCCTGTTTCTTTGTTTTTTCGTCACTCACGATCGATCGCACGGACTCATCAAACCTCCCGAACAGTTCCCGATAAAAGACGATGCCTTCGACGAGGAAATCCAACACAGACCTTTTAAAAGTTTCCTTACGGATCAGAAACCTGATCAAAGTGTTCGGGGATCCGGGTCGAGTCTCTGGGACAGGAAGTATTTTATTTTTTAAAGCGTTTCCTGAGCGCAGAGCCGCAGGAGTCTCCTAACTGAACCCGACTGTAGGGGTCCGTCAGGGCGACTCACCGCTGAGGATCATGGGAAGTGTAGTTCCAGCTAACTAACGAGGAAAGAAAGATGTGATTCGGTCTTGAAGGAACTCGACAGCAGCGGATCAGATTTCCAGGAGACTGCTGTGGTTCTGTGTTCAGGGTTCAAACAGCAGCCCTACAAAATAAAAGCATCTAAACATGACATGAATGATACAGAGAGAGAGAAAAGAGGAATTCAACATTTACTCACATCTGTTTATATTTTGGGTTTCTTACGGTTAGAGGTCAAATAAATATTAACAGCTGAAGTTAAAATTTTTGAACCTTTTCTCCTTTTACTCTTTTATTTTGAAACTGATTTAAACTCTTTAAAATAAGCTCCAAGGAAAAAATTTGAAAAGCGGGAAAGATTCACATAAAAAATGAAAAATCTCTTCCATCTTTTCTTTTTTGCAGCTCATTTGTTACCTACGTTCATTTTTCCCGCTTTTTTTCATTTGTCCCGCTTTAAAATTATTATTTTGAAAGTGTGAAAAATGAAAAGTAGGGAAGAATTAAAAAAAGGTGAATGAAAAGAGAGAAGCATCTTTTTTTTTTAAAATATTATGATGACACTGCCTCCTTCACACCTGCCATCACTCAGGTGTGCAGAGATGTCTTAGTTAAACATGTTTATAGACAATAATGTTTATTTTGAATTCATTATAATGACACATAAAACATTATTTATGATTTATTTACTGCACATAAAAGAAGAAGAAAAACTATACATGCAGATTTATTTTCAGATCAGGAAAAAGGAAATAATAAGTAATAAAGAGAAATGTGCAGATGGAGCCAATAAAACCCATTAAGGCTCATCATGGTACATATCATAACACTTTAAAGTAAATAAATATAAAGTTTATAGTGTTTGAAGACAGAAGATAATTTACAGATACATAGAATATAATGCAGAGAGCAACTATGATGTATTTATTAACTGACCCAGTATTCTTCATTTCTTTAATAATAATTAGTTTTGACACCAGACTCCAAACCAACCCGTTTAACAGCTTTTCACTCTGTGTAAATATTTCAGATAATAATTCCTCTCAACTCTTCTCACGTTAAATCTCATTAAATCTCATATTTATCTTCTAAATGAAACTTATGTACAGAAGAAAATACTTTCTGATCCAGAGGCTCCGCCCACTGCCCCCCCCACCCACCCCCTCCTGTCAGTCCCAGGGCATGATGGGAAATGTAGTCACAGCTCCACCTCCACTGTGTCTCTGCTGATGATGTCATTAGATCTGCATGATGTCAGTCTCTGTCTACCTCCACGACGCTGTAACTCCGACCTGCCGACCAACAGAAACTGATGTCCAGTGAAAACCTCCCAACTCCCCCCAGGTCTGCAGGTCCGCCCCGCCCAGGTCTGCAGGCCCGCCCCTCCCAGGTCTGCAGGTCCGCCCCGCCCAGGTCTGCAGGCCGCCCCTCCCAGGTCTGCAGGTCCACCCCGCCCAAGTCTGCAGGTCCACCCCGCCCAGGTCTGCAGGCCGCCCCGCCCAGGTCTGCAGGCCCACTCCCCCCAGGTCTGCCCCACCGCAGGCCCGCCCTCCCCAGGTCTGCCCCCCCCCAGCAAGTCCACCTCCCCCAGGTCTGCAGGCCCGCCCCCCCCCCCCCCCAGGTCTGCAGGTCCACAACCCCCAGGTCTGCCCCCCTGCAGGCCCGCCCACCCCAGGTCCGCCCCCTTGCAGGCCCGCCCACCCCAGGTCCGCCCCCTTGCAGGTCCACTCCCCCCAGGTCTGCAGGCCCGCCGGAGTTAGGAGGTTTTCACACTGCAGAGGCGATGTAGCTGCTGTCTGTAAAAGTTTTTAAAAACGTGTCGTTACGAACACGGCTGTCGTTCTGTGAAAAACACGCACGTGCACGAAACCTACGAGGGAAGCCTCACTGAGAACAAGAACAACGCCAACGCAGAACATCTCACTTTAAAGAAGCAGAAACGTCTTTTAATGTTTTCCACATGATTTTCCTCCTTAAGCAACTTTAGCTTTCAGCTTTTTGTTTCTACACAAATCACACAATTAGCATTTACTAGCTTTTAGCTTTCAGTCAAATATTGTGAGATAAAGCAGCTAAAAGATGTGAATGTTTGAGTTGATTGGTTTAAATGTGTAGAGACAGAAAAACTAAAAGACTAGTTTGTTTCATTAACATCATATCTGAGTAAAATTGAGATCAATGAGGCTTTAAACAGGAAATAATGCAAACAGCAGCAGAAAGAAAAGCATCTATAAATGATAGAGAGAGAAAAGAGGGAGGAATACTGACTTTATAAATATTTAAAGTATAGTTTTGAACGGTTAGAGGCCAAATAAATATTATAAAGTCTTTAAGTCTCTAAGAATATGAAAAATTAAAAAGGCTATTTTTCCCATTTTTCTCGCTTTTTTCATTTTTCCTGCTTTTTGTCTGATGTTCAGATAGTAAACTAGTTTGTTTCCATCCATCAGCGACTGTAGTAACATTATATCTGAGTGTAACTGAGGTCAATGAGGCTTTAAACAGGAAGTAATGCAAACAGCAGCAGACGAAGCTAAAAGCATCATTAAATGATAAACAGAGAGAAAAGAGGGAGGAATACAACATTAACATCTGTTTCCTATTTGACTTTGTTAAATATTTAAAGTGTTGAACGGTTTGAGGCCAAATAAATATTAAAAGTCTTCATTTATTCAAACGAACACAGCTGAAGTTTTCCGGCTTTTAGGGTTTTTTGGTTTTGAAAAAAAAAAGCGGGAAACATGAATATGAAACATGAAGAAAGCAGTTTTTCCTTTTTTTCCCTCACTTCCACACAGTTTGTTTCTGTCTGTCAGCGACTGTAATAACATCATATCTGAGTATAACTGAGGTCAATGAGGCTACTAATACTAAAGCTAAGGCTAACAGTTTCTCCTGTATAAACTACAGAGCTAACAGGATTTGGCTAATGTAATATAGCAGTTACAGCTAGCTGTGGTTGTCTTCTGTGTTAGCCTGTTTAGCGGCAAAAGTTTCAGGAATATCTGAATGTCATGAGTCATAATTTCAGTGTTGAAGCTAACAGCATTTTCAAGTCAAGACGAGCAAATGTGACTCAGCAGGAAACAGCTAAATAATAATTGTATAACTTTATCTCTTAATACAGCAGCTAATGCTAATGTTAACGTATCAGAAAAGTTATCTTTAGTCTTTCTCTTCTTTTTGTAGCTAAACCACAAAGACAATAGACGAATGCAGCTAATGCTAATGCTAATGTTACAAGACAATAGACCAACACAGCTAACGTTAAAGCTAATGCTAATAAACCAGCTAACAGGAATTTAACACTCACTGTAAAACCAACACAGCTAATGCTAACGTGCTAAAGTTAGTCCTGTCTCCGTACGTAAACTCCAGCGAGTCTCACCTGTATCAGGATTATTATTATTATATTCATTACCAATTAATCCAGTGATTATTTTATTGATTAACTAATAAAATGTTAAATTCTTTTGTCTAAAACTAAAACTAATTTATGATCCTTAAAGACTAATAAAACTAAAATATTCACTTTTTTGGCATTAATGTTGAAACAGATTCACTAATTCATTAATCCACTAAATAAACACACATAACATGTTTTAATATTACATGTATTGCATTGTACCATTTCATTTAATCTCTCTATGAATCAGTAATAATAGCAATAATCATCATATGTAATGTTTTTTTTTTTTTTAGAAATGATCAATTAGTGCGAATAAAATGATTTTATGAATTATAAACAGAAAAAAGGAATCAGAAAATAAATATAAAAAATATTAAAATGAGATGTATAATGAGATTCACTAAGAAGGATTATTTTAATAAAGTAAAACACAAAATCAGATTTTATTAAAAACAATGAACCAATTTATTTATTTATGTATTTTGTAATTATTATTTTTTGTATAGCAAAATATATTATTGGACCCAAAACTGAAATGAAAATTTAAAAATAAATGATTAAATAAAACTTTATTTTTTTCTTTTTCTCTCTGAACTCAGCGTTTTATTCAGAGACTCAGTTATTTCAGGTTTAAAACTTCCTGCAGTATTTTTCTATTTTATTATTCTTCTTTAATCTTACTCAAGTATTGCCAATATATATTATTATTATTTTTATTTTATTTATTATTATTTTAAAGTTTTATTTTGTTATATTTCCTGTCTTCCTTCTGTTGGCCGTCGGTCGGTCTGACCTGAAGTAACCTCTCAGCAGGTGAAGGTCTGAGCGCTGAGCAGTAAATATTGATCGCTGATAACGATCACAGTTTAAATATCTGCAGTCGGACTTCATGTTAAAGTCTTTATGTAACATCAGAGTCTTGTTCTCAGTGACGCTCACACACACACACACACACACGTGCGCACGTTCACTCTGCTGGTGTTTAACAGGTGAGCTGCAGCAGCCAGGATTCACTTTTTAATGCTTTTATTTTATCTGTTTTTCATTCTCACAGTTTCCTGCTGCGGCTAATCAAGTTTAACAGCTTTACTAAAGAAACGAGCAGCTGATGGTTGAATTAGTTTCTCTCATTAAAACTCCACATTAAGCTTCTTTATGTTTTAAACTCAGTGATTCAGAGTTTATAACTTTTACTCTCTGTGGTTTTTCTTTCATCTCCGACACGATTCAGACGCTTAAAAACATTAAAACACGGAAGTCACGATGGATCCTTGTTTTAAATGTAAAGTCTTAAAACGAGTCGACCTATCATGTTATTATTATAATTTGTTGAGTCGTTTATTTAAATGATGTAAAAAGTTTCCAACAACTTTTAAACTGGCAGAAATCCGTAATTTTAATCGAGTTAGCCGTTTGTTTCATTTGGTCGACTTTTTATCCGAGTCACATTTTTACGATTCTTACTACTTCATGACACCCATGATGTCTTGCTACTTCATGAAGCCCATGATGTCTTGCTACTTCATGACGCCCATGACGCCCATGATGTCTTGCTACTTCATGACGCCCATGATGTCTTGCTACTTCATGACACCCATGATGTCTTGCTACTTCATGACGCCCATGACGCCCATGATGTCTTGCTACTTCATGACGCCCATGATCTCTTGCTACTTCATGACGCCCATGATCTCTTGCTACTTCATGACGCCCATGATCTCTTGCTACTTCATGACGCCCATGATGTCTTGCTACTTCATGACGCCCATGATCTCTTGCTACTTCATGACGCCCATGATGTCTTGCTACATCATGACGCTCTTGATGTCTTACTACTTCATGACGCCCATGATGTCTTGCTACTTCATGACGCCCATGATCTCTTGCTACTTCATGACGCCCATGATGTCTTGCTACATCATGACGCTCTTGATGTCTTACTACTTCATGACGCCCATGATGTCTTGCTACTTCATGACGCCCATGATCTCTTGCTACTTCATGACGCCCATGATCTCTTTCTACTTCATGACGCCCACGATGTCTTGCTACTTAATGACACCCATGATGTCTTGCTACATCATGACGCCCATGATCTCTTACTACTTCATGACGCCCATGATCTCTTGCTACTTCGTGACGCCCATGATCTCTTGCTACTTCGTGACGCCCATGATCTCTTGCTACTTCATGACGCCCATGATCTCTTGCTACTTCATGACACCCATGATGTCTTGCAACTTCGTGACACCCATGATGTCTTGCTACTTCGTGACACCCATGACCTCTTGCTACTTCATGACGCCCATGATCTCTTGCTACTTCATGACGCCCATGATGTCTTGCTACTTCATGACGCCCATGATCTCTTGCTATTTCATGACACCCACGATGTCTTGCTACTTCATGACGCCCATGTCTTTCTACATCATGACGCCCACGATGTCTTTCTACTTCATGACGCCCATGATGTCTTTCTACTTCATGACGCCCATGATGTCTTGCTACTTCATGACACCCATGATCTCTTGCTACTTCATGACACCCATGATGTCTTGCAACTTCGTGACACCCATGATGTCTTGCTACTTCGTGACACCCATGACCTCTTGCTACTTCATGACGCCCATGATCTCTTGCTACATCATGACGCCCATGATCTCTTGCTACTTCATGACGCCCATGATGTCTTACTACTTCATGACACCCATGACCTCTTGCTACTTCATGACGCCCATGATCTCTTGCTACTTCATGACGCCCATGATGTCTTGCTACTTCATGACGCCCATGATCTCTTGCTATTTCATGACACCCACGATGTCTTGCTACTTCATGACACCCATGGTCTCTTGCTATATCATGATGCCCATGATCTCTTGCTACTTCGTGACGCAAATGATATCTTACTACTTCATGACGCCCATGATGTCTTGCTAGTTTGTGACGCCCATGATGTCTTGCTACTTCATGACGCTCATGAGCTCTTACTACTTTGTGACGCCCATGATGTCTTGCTAGTTTGTGACGCCCATGATGTCTTGCTACTTCATGACGCTCATGATCTCTTACTACTTTGTGACGCCCATGATGTCTTGCTAGTTTGTGACGCCCATGATGTCTTGCTACTTCATGACGCTCATGATCTCTTACTACTTCATGACGCCCACGATGTCTTGCTACTTCGTGACGCCCATATTCTCTTGCTACTTCATGACGCCCATGATCTCTTACTACTTCGTGACGCCCATGATGTCTTGCTACTTCATGACGCCCATGATGTCTTGCTACTTCATGACGCCCACGATGTCTTGCTACTTCGTGACGCCCACGATGTCTTGCTACTTCGTGACGCCCATGATATCTTGCTACTTCATGACGCCCATGATGTCTTGCTACTTCGTGACGCCCATGATCTCTTGCTACTTCATGACGCCCATGATGTCTTGCTACTTCATGACGCCCATGATCTCTTGCTACTTCATGACGCCCATGATCTCTTGCTACTTCATGACGCCCATGATCTCTTGCTACTTCATGACGCCCATGATGTCTTGCTACTTCATGACGCCCATGATCTCTTGCTACTTCGTGACGCCCATGATGTCTTGCTACTTCATGACGCCCATGATCTCTTGCTACTTCGTGACGCCCATGATGTCTTGCTACTTCATGACGCCCATGATCTCTTGCTACATCATGACGCCCATGATCTCTTGCTACTTCATGACGCCCATGATCTCTTGCTACTTCATGACGCCCATGATGTCTTGCTACTTCATGACGCCCATGATCTCTTACTACTTCATGACATCATCAATCTTTTGTCATTGTTTTGATTGGCAGGGTAAATTACAGACTTAAGAAGCTTCACACGTTCAGTTAGTTCATAAACGACTCAAAACGTGAAGATGCTGATTGTTTCTCAACATAAGGAGAAAATGTTGCTGAGTTGCTGAATCCAAAATATCAAACTCAGTTTATGGATATTTAAATACAAATGTAAAGCCGACATGCTACTAAAACCCAGTCTCTTTAATTTCTTACTTCTACTTTGTGTTTTTAAAGCTCAACTGTTTAGAGGCCTGTAAAAAAATCAAGTTTAGGGTCAAAAAGAGAAGCAAAATCAAATGTTTTCTGTTTTCATGGCCTTAAAGACAAAGGAAAAACGGTTAATTATGTTTTTGTTTCTGAACGTCTGAGTGAAAAATCCAGAATATCAAATATATGTGTGATGCTGTGTTGTGTTTGATTCATTTTATAATGTTTAAAACTCTTTAAATGTATAATTAAAGAGTCAGAATGAGATTAATTAACCCTGAATCTAAAGTCACATGATGCAGTTTAATAAACAGAACCACAAAATAATTATTAATTATATATTAATTCATATTTTTGTCCCATAAATGATGAAACCTGCTGTTACTATTTTATTTATTTATTTATGATTATTATATTTATTTAAATGAAGCAGTGACGGTGATTATTAATTTATTGATTTTATTTTGAAAATGTTCAGCAGCAGATTACTTTTATTTTGAAGCTCTGACAGAATTATGATCAATCAATAACAGATAATCATTTAAATGGATCCTTGCTGCGCAGCTCACCCTGCAGGTTATATTGTGATGTCATACTGTGACATCATGTTGTGATGTCATACTTTTTTTTTTCTCTTTTTTTTCTTTTTTGTAACTTTTTTAAACATTTCTGTTAAACGCACTGATACTTCCTGTTTGAAGGTTTTTTTCCTGCTGTTGTATAAATAATAATGATGAAGATGATGTTTGTATTAAATCTATAATCAATAATGTAACTTTATCTGAGTTTGTCTTAGACGAGCGCAGACTGAGTCGTGATATTTCTGTACAGACGTGATATTTAAATGTTTTTACTGCCGACGTCACGTAAACTCAAACTGTAGAAGAAGAAGTGATCAGTTTATCTGTCCGATCAATAAACGACAGATTCATCGTGTTTCACTGGAAAAAGCTTTTTGTGTCATTTGGTGCAAAATTAACAAAGACTCTTTATTAATGATTTAATGCCACTTAACGCTAAGCTAACGTAGCACAGAGCAAACACAGCAGTGGTTCCCAACCTTTTCTCTTTTATTTATGTTATTAATCTGAAGCCATATTTAAAACTCTTCATCACAGCTCGTCTGTTTGAGTCTGAAAAACGACTTTTTACTTTTTTCTCTAAAATTCTCCTGGCGGCCCGTTGATGGGTCGCAACCCTCAGATTGGGAACCACTGAGCGAATCAGCCGAGCGTGCAAAAATGTGAGAGACAAACCAACATATATGAAGAATAAAGTTTCCTGTAATAAATAAATAAATATTAACATGAGTTTAATCTTTGATCTGTGTGTTGTTTTTTTAATGTGTGAAATGTTTTAACCGTCTCTAAGAATCTGCAGCAGAGTTCAAAGTCCTACAGTCTCTGAAGGTTCTGGTTCCTAACAGCAGAGTCGTCGGCTCTGATCTGGAGGTCTGTGTGACCCTCCAAGCATCCCCCCCCCCCCAGACCATCACTACCCCCCCACCAAACCTTCAGATGTAGAGGCAGATATGTGTATCATGAGTAAAATGAGTGAAAAACACTAGTATAGGCAAAAGGTCAGTTTAGAAGATTTCGCAACAAGCTTAGTAAGTTGGTTTCATCAACCCCTAATAAGGATTGTTTTTCACCATGTTTAATATTCTCAGGAAGATCAGGTCACCATCACTGGAAATCGAACATTGGCCTGAGCATGCCGGGTCGGGCTAGCCGTGGCGTGTTCAGGCTAACTCCAGGAGGTCGGCCTGGGCATGCCGGGTCAGGCTGACCTGGTGCGCACATAATGACGTGTGACACCCTCACGCCACTGTACGCCAAGTATAAAGAGTCTGTAAGAAAGTGCCTCGGGGCTGTTTTGCCATTTGCTGTTTGTACTGTTGCTGAGTATCTGCAATAAAGATCCCAGTTGGCTGTTCGACGACTTCTGTTCTCCGTCTCATACTTAAAGATTACTGAAGTTAAGTAATCGTGCAGATTTACTATACAGACTGTTTCAGGCCGGTCACATGTGCTCAGAGTGGGAGGGTAAAAAAAAGTCAACACATGTAACAAGCTGTGATAGCTTCCTGCAATTTGGACCGTCTGTACCCTAGTAGGTATGTGAGGAAGGTCTTTGGACACGGCTTACTTTTGGTCAGTGGTGCGTGGATTGATTTGGCCTCCTTGGCTGGATGAACTGAACTGAATTAATGGCTGTAAATCCAGGCCTTGATGGTGGAGCCAGTTAGCTCGATGACGTGACAACACAGCTGACTAAAGTGGAGTTGCTGCGACGAGGATGGGATTCGAACCCACGCGTGCAGAGCACAATGGATTAGCAGTCCATCGCCTTAACCACTCGGCCACCTCGTCTGTTAACAGGCAGGTTGAAAGTCCATCTTCTCGCGTTTGTCGTGTTTGGACACGCTGTGAAACACAGTGAGGTCAGGTGACGTGACTGGAGGTGTGAATAGGTGAGACACCTCTTTGGAAGGATTGAATCATAGCTGGCAGTCTAACAGCCCGTTCACGCATACAGACGTGAACACTGGAGACACAGCAGGACGCCTTTCATCTTTAGTACTTCAAGACTGTCGATCGCTCTCTCCGGCAGTCTGGAAATGAGGCTTTTCTCGTTGGCTTGTAGTCATGTGAACGCGGAGGACTGAATTGAACAGGACTCCAACTCACGCGTGCAGAGCACAATGGATTAACAGGTTTTTACACACACCCGGAAGGTGTGGAGGGTCTAATTTGTACACTTTCTAAGTGGATGAACCAAAGACAAAAAAGTTGTTCCACTTCCAGGAACATGAATCCTCCAGAGGGGAGGAAGGATGCGAAGCGCAGGGAGGAGCTAGACGACCTCAGCTTCCTGCAGGGGAATTAGCTCAAGTGGTAGAGCGCTCGCTTCGCATGTGAGAGGTAGCGGGATCGATGCCCGCATTCTCCAGAAGGCCTTTACCTATTTAAACAACCTTGATCCTGGAGGAGCTGTGAACCTGATTGGGCTACAGATAGCGCCTCATGCTAGCAGTAGAGATGAGGAAGCAGAGAGCATCTGTCGGTAGTAAACCACTCCTTCCTGAAGTTTAACATCAGTAGTGTATAAAATATGTAAGTATGATTCATTCTATGAAGTTTTGTTTCTTCTCCTCTGTAAACTTTCAGACTGAACGTTGAGCTGAAGATGAGCTCAGAGAAACTTTTAACTCAGCACAAAGAAACAAACAAAGCTGCTTTTCATATTTTCATCTTATAACAATTTATTAAAAACTGAACTTAAACTTTGTCTTTATTTTAACCGTCAGGAAAATAAAGACTACATGATGAACCAGAGTGGAGTGACAGCAGAGGATTGTGGGTATTGTAGTCTGGGAACAGGAGAGGTTTGTTGACTCTCAGTCCGAAGGTCACACAGCCGACAGATGTTCACTCATCCACCTGCTGCTGATAGATCACTGATCACTGATCAATCACCGATCAGAGGCAGAGAGTCTCTGAGCCAGCACTGAGCAGCAGCTCTGTATGATTGATCTGCCAGCTGATCCATCATTGATCGGTTTCTTTCCTCCCATCACATTTGGAGCGGATGATTTGATTGGCTGAGGAGAGGCAGAGGCTGAGCTATAAATTTCTGCACCAGAGAAGAAGAAAACTGAGAGAGAAGGAAAGAGAAGAAGAAGAAGAGCTCTGAGGTGAGTCACACTGAACCTTTAAATGAGAAACTTTAATCAGTTTACTAAAGTTACTTACTGACTTATTATAGCTTTCAGCTGCGTTTACAGTTTACTTTAAGACATTAATAATCAACTTTAGTTCATTTAAAGTGAATCTCTGAAAACTAAAAGATTAAAAACTTCAGTCCACATGTTTAAATACACACACAGACCATAATATAAAATTAAATGTATAAATATATAGTTTAAACATTAAGTTCATAAAAGTGGAACTCATCTAAATATGAGTAGTTAAAGTATTACAGTAAAAGTACTGCAGTATTATAGTGATGTAGTATGCAGTATTACAGTAAAAGTACTGCAGTATTATAGTGATGTAGTATGCAGTATTACAGTAAAAGTACTGCAGTATTATAGTGATGTAGTATGCAGTATTACAGTAAAAGTACTGCAGTATTATAGTGATGTAGTATGCAGTATTACAGTAAAAGTACTGCAGTATTATGAGTCCAGTGGTTCCCAACCTAGGGGTGGGGCCCCTCCAAAGGGTCAGCAGATAAATGTGAGGGCTGCTGAGATGATTAATGGGAAAGAAGAAAAAACAAAGTTCTGATTCACAAATGTGTTTTCAGTTTTTGGACTTTTTCTCTAATCTTTGATTTTTGCTGAAATATTGGATCATTTGAACATTTATTGAAATGAAAGCATGTGAGAAGTTTAGAGGGAAGAATCAGTATTTGGTGGAGCTGTTAACAACTCATAGACATCTGAGATGTGAGCCGACTGCACACTGCTGACTGGTTTAAGTAAACAGAGCGGAGCAAAGGCTGATGGGAAATGTATTTGTTTAGTTTCAGTGACACAGTTTGTGTTTTATGGTTGGGGGGGTGGGGGGGGGGGGGGGGCTACATCTCACTCCTCTCAGTGGTCGTCACGGTAACACTGAAGCCCCTTAGCCTGTTGCCGTGGTAACCACATGGTATTTTTAGAGCTGATAATGAAGCGGAGCGGCGAGCAGGCCCACAATGCAACACGACATCATCGCTGCTCTCATCATTATTTTAACCCTCGTCTATGAGTGTAAGATAGAAGTGAGTCTGGTTGGTCGTGGGGTCATTAGGTGATTAAACAGTGAGAGCAGTCCTGCTGTAAATAACCTGCAGAGTCTCTGAGGAGCCGTCACTGATTCCTGGTTGTCTGTTTGAACCTTCAGAGATCAGCTGGACCGATCATGTCTTCATCTCACAACACAAACCTCAAACCTTCTGGACTCAAACGTTTGTGTTTGTGGCTCCATCGATGCTCCTCTCCTCCTCCTCCTCCTCCTCTTCCTCCTCTTCTCCCTCTCAGCTGTGACACCTCCTGCTCCTCCTGCTCCTCCTCCTCCTCCTCCTCCTCCTGCTCCTCGTCTCCTCCTGCAGCGTCTCGTCGGCTCCCCCTGCTGGTCGTCCTGCTGCTCTTCAGTCTGCTGCTGATGACGCTGCTGCTGCTGTGGAACTACCACTGTCTGTTCATCTCCCAAATCTGCTCCCCGCCAGAGGAGGAGGGGGGGTCAGAGGGGGGAGAGGGGGGACATGGGGGGGTGCAGGGCTGGTCTTGACCAATCAAACGGTCTGAAACCAGCCTGAAGAGAATCACACGTGACGGTGTTTTTGGCAGCGAAACAGCACTTAGGAAAACTTTATTATTTAAATTAAATAACTATTTTTTTGTTGTGTGCTAAAGTTTTATTTTGACATTTAAACAAAGATGGAGAGATGAAGCACGAAGTGAAAGAAAGAAGAACAGCAGCATGTTGGATGTTACAGCTGTTTGTCCTGTTTGTCCTGTTTGTTCCTGTAAGAGATCAATAAACCATGAAGCTTCTGTCTCTCATATATTTACAGTATTTCTTTATTTCTGCTCTTCTGTTTGAATGAAAGGTGATAAATCTCCAGCTGTGTTTGTCTTTAGTAACTCATTAAAAACACAAATCAATCAAATGTGAGCAGCTCAAGTTCAAAGTTCTGTTTTGATATCGTTATATAAGACGAGATTACACAACGCCGCCCAGCAGCTGCACAAAGTTCATCTCTACAAACACAACGACGAGTAGCTGGGACGTTAAATGTCAATAAAAACACAATGTAATGATTTACAGATCAAATAAACCCAAATTTATTCACATTAGAACAAAGAAAATATATCAAGTGTTTAAACTGAGACATTTTACTATTTAATGTAAAATATTATTCATTCTGTATTTGACGGCAGCAACACGTGTAGAGAAAGTTAGAAAGAAAGGCTGAAAGGTGATTACTGGTACTAAACAGAAACAGCTGGAGGAACATTTTACACCTAATTAGGTTGATTGTTAGCAGGTCAGGAACATGACGGCTATAAAAGCAGCTTCAGAGGCAGTGTTCACCGGTCTGTGAAAAACTATAAATGTGGAATCATTTCAGAATAATATTCCTCAAGTCTTTGAATATCTCATCATGTACAGTTCATAATATCAGCAACACATACGGAGAAGTGTCTGTGCATGTCGGTGATCTTCAGGCTTTAAAAACATGATTCTTTAATAGAATGGACTCAGGAATCACTGTGTCATCCACTAATGCAGGTTAAAGCTCAATGATGCATAGAAGAAGACATATGTGAACACATGCCGTCTCCTCTGGACCAAAGCTCATTTAAACTGTTCTGTCTCCTCCAGACTGAAGAACCCTAACCCTAACCCTAACCGTCCTGCTTGTTATCAGTGTTCAGTATAAAGGCGTCTGTGATGGATGGAGGACCATTAGTGCCTGTGGCATTAGCAGCTTGCACATCTGGAAAGGCTCCATCACTGCTGAAAGGTAAGTTCAGGTTTTAGAGCAGCATATGTTCCCATCCAGAAGACATCTTTTATGTTTCAGTAACACGATGCTGAACCTCATACTGCTTCTATACATCAGCACGGCTTCATCAGTCCTGGTGCTGAACCGACCTGCAGTCCAGATCTGTCACCAGCCGAAAACATTTAGTGCATCATGAAAAGACTCAGGACTGGTGAGCCGCTAGAGTCCTGTATCAGATCATAAAGGGGACATTCCTAAACCTCCAGCTGGTCTGCTCAGCTTCCAGATGTTTACAGACTGTTGTTAAAAGAAGAGGAGATGCTAGACAGAGGTAAACATGACCTGTTCACGGGTTAGAGACGTTTCACTGCCATCAAACTCAAAATGACCTTCTTTGTTTCTCAGTTTAAACATTTGATGTTTTCTTTGTTCTATAGTGAATACATTTGGGTTTATGAGATTTGCAAATCATTACTTTCTGTTTTATTTACATTTTTGTCCCAACTTTTTTGCAATTGGGGTTTTACTAATAATGTCTGATTTACCTGAATGTGATAAATCAATATGAAAGGATCCTAAACAGCATTTATTTATTCACTGTGCACTTCAGCTAGTCCACACTTTTTCCTTCAGTTCGACATGAAAACATGAACTTTGCAAACATGAACGTGCAGTAAATGATGATGCAGTTAAATCCTGAGCGTTCAGTGTCTACAGATATAATGACTTCACGTCTGAAGTTCAGATGTTTACCTGCAGAATGAACCGGCAGCTTCGTCTGAGAGCCGTTCAGACTTGTTTTAAACACACAACCACAAGAATGTGTCTGACATGGTGGAAGGAAACCAAACAACTCAGCGAGCACAGCGAAGCAGAACAACACAAACCCTCCATTACTTCTATTCCTGTCTGCTGTGGCCGCGCTGTAAAAGTGACAAACCAGCTGATTTACTGAGAGACTAACTGAGAGCTTTCAGGCCTGTTTAAAGTTCACACTGGAACCAGAATGATTTAAACTGCTTTAATGATGAAATGACGAGGGGCCGACTTTTAGGGTTCCTATGATTCTTCTGCGTCAAGAACCTTTAAGAGCTCTTCAAAGACCTCAGACTTCCTCAGGAAATCTTTACACACATTAAAAAACTTTCATGTAAGTGTTTTTCAAACTGTAGAAAAGCCTTAAAAAAGCTTCTGTTTTGCGGTTGAAGGGAAACAAACGAGTCATGTGACTAAAACAGGAACACAACAATGAACGTAGTTATTAAAAGACATTTAACAGCTGAGCTATAACATGTATCACCAGTAGGGGGCGCTGCACAGTTCAGCTAAACAGAGAGAATTCAGTGTTAAAGCAGCAACAAACAGCCAATCAGTGACTTTATTAGTAACTTTAAAACATTAAAACCTTCAAACTGAACAAAGCAACAAACGTTTGAGACATTTTCCAGCTAGCAGCAGCGCTAACGCTAACACAGACTTCACAGTTCGGCTCAGCTGCCTCGTCTGTGTCATAACGCTTCCTGACCAGCGGGGGGCGCCACAGTCTGTTGAGACTTTAAAAAACAGACTTAAAACATTTCTTTTTATTGTTTTTTTGTTTTTTTGTGATCAAATGTTGATTTTATTTCAAGGGAAAATAACAGAAAAAGCGAAGAGAAGGAAAAAAACGAAATAATAAAATAACGTTAACATCGAAACAATAACGTGAGTAAGTTTGAGAGTCGCTGTTTTAACGTCTGATCCACCAGAAGAGTCTCGATCCTCTGTGATGCTGTAATGACAGAAAACTAGGCCTTCAACAACCATAAAAGAACCCTAAGAGAACCATAAAAGAACCCTAAGAGAACCAGAAGAGAACCCTAAGAGAACCAGAAGAGAACCCTGAGAGAACCAGAAAAGAACCCTGAGAGAACCATAGAATCTTCCTCTAAATGTTCCTCCGGCAGCCTGAGATCTCCTGGAGAACCTGGAGAACCTTTAGACCCTGTTTCCCCCTGAAGAAGAAGATGAAGAAGATGATGATGGTTTAAACAGCTGTGGGGTCTCTGGGGGGAAGGGAGCGCGAGACGCACAGCTGTTTGTGCAGCAGCGCGCCACTGTCAAACAGGGCCGGAAATAAACACGCTGAGCCTTCAAAATAAAAGTATACACGGACCATTTCAGCGGAATTTCTTTTTTTGACATCTAACAGAAAAAAGTGAAAGATCTCTAATATAATAGTTTAGTAGTGTGACTTGCTCTCATATTCACATTTTAATTATGTATTTTATTTATTTAATGTTTCTATTGTTTGTTTCTCAATAAAATTGTGACTCAACATATGAATCATCATGAATCACATTTAGAGAAAATATAAATTTTCATATAAACACACAGTTTGGCTCCTAACAGCTGGAAACTAGCCAGATAGTTACAATTTACTTTCTCCACTTTTACAGTCCGTCTTATTACTGTTCCTAGAAGGCGTTTGGTTTTTCATTTCTTGAACTGACTCAAGACTTCAGAAAACTTCAACTGTCAAATCATTCTTACACAAATTGGGTTTAGGAGAAATTGGTGCTGGTTAACATTTAATAAACAACATCCTGTGACTGTGAGGTCACACTAGAATATCCTCTCAGGAGTCAAATGCTCCGTTTTTAAGACTGATACAGGACTGAATGAGTGCCATGTTTGGTCCGGTATCAGCTCTGATACATCTGTGAAATCATTTCTGGCTCCAAAAATTAAAAATGGCGACCATCGAAAGACTTCAACAGGGCTTCCACAGACCGATGGGTGACCTCACGGTGGGCACGTTGTTTTCTACAGCTGAAGGTTCAACATACAACATGTTTTTACATCTCTTCTCTTTGACCTTTGACACCTAGCTAGCAAGGCCTCGACTTTATTTTACTGTTTTTATTGCGTGGCTGCTATTTTTACCCATGTTTTTTTTGTATTTTATATGTAACTTTATGCCTCATATGAGCATTATTCTTCTGTGCACGACTTCGGTCCACTGTAGTTGTTTCTAAAGTGCTTAACAAATAAAGTTGGATTAGAACATACTGTAAATGATCTCAGTGTTAGTTTACTTTATTAAATCTACGGGTTTTATTTAACATTTTATTTTGAAGGACTGGTTTAAGAAGTCTCATCTTTTATTCTGGTAACTTGACTACGGTGTCTCGTGCCCGTGTGGAGCAGCGCGAGCTCCTCAGCTGTTTAAATCTCCGAAACCGGGATTCTTCCTTTTAACTGTGGTCCGGCTTTTACACAGCTGTTTGCGTGTTTTTCTGCGTGGTTTGTGAGTTTTTCTGCTGTTTTGCGTGTTTTTCCCGGTCGGAGGGGGATGTAAGTGTCGGGTTGCGGTTAGACATAGAGTGTTGTTGAGCTGTTGAACCGGACAGAGGAACCGGACAGACCGGGTAACGATGCCGCAGCTGACGGCTCTTCTCCTCCTCACTCTCTGCCTGAACCTCCACACATGCCGGGCTGTCCCTGCTGAGCTGCCCGGCCTCAGCACCGAGCCGCCCGGCCAGCTCAGCCGCACCGACCCGCTGCAGGATGAGGAGCCGGGGGTCGGTGCGGAGCCCGGTGCGGGAGGGGTGGCCAGCTGCGGGCCGTGTGAACCGGAGCTTTGCCCGGAGACGCGGGGCTGCAGAGCCGGTCTGGTGCGGGACTCCTGCGACTGCTGCAAGGAGTGCGGGAACCTGGAGGGACAAGCCTGCGACCCGGGGGACCGCAGCGTCTACTACGGGCTGTGCGGGACCGGGCTGCGGTGCCAGGCGGACCCTCGGCCCACAGAGGGAGGAGGAGGAGAAGAAGGAGGGGAGGATGAAGAGGAGGAGGTGTGTGTGTGTGAGCAGCAGGACCCGGTGTGTGGAAGCGACGGAACCACATACATGAACCTGTGTCAGTTCAGAGAGGCCGCCTTCAACAGACCCGAACTCAAGACCAAAGGGAAGGGGCCCTGCAAGACAGGTAGACAGCACGAGCACAAGCACGAGCACACCTGTATGTCTGTCTGTCTGTCTATCTGTCTGTCTGTCAAACAAAACACTTTAAAAGGGTTAAAACATTAAGAAAAACTAAATAAATCCATAATGAAAGTGTGATAAAGCAGGAAAGGTAAACAGTATGTAGCATTTAAACAGTGAAGTGAGTTTAACCCTTAAACAGGCAGGAGTGGAAAATTAGTTGTAAAAAACCCTTACTAGTTATGTCATTTGCACCTAAAGTAAGGAAGGAAGGAAGGAACAGACGGAAGAAGGAAGGAAAGGAGGGAGGAAGAAGGAAGGAAGGAAGGAAGGAAGGGAGGGAGGGAGGGAGGGAGGGAGGGTTGGAAAAAAGGAACAGTCAAAACAAAAAGGGTCAATTTGACCCGGGAGGACGACAGGAAGGATAATGAGTCTGTATCTCCTGGTGCACGTTGTCTGTTTAAGGCTTAACAGCTTGGGGGGTGAAGGTGGTGTTCAGGGTGTGTGAGGTCAGAGGTCACGCTGGAGGCTCCTGCACCAGGTCTGGGAAATCAATCAATCAATCAATCTTTATTTATAAAGCTCCAAATCACAACAGAGTCATGTGAAGGCTCTTTCCACATAGAGCCCTAACCCTCAGAACCAGACTCAGAGTAGGAGAACATCTTTTAACAGGAAGAACCCTCAGAACCAGACTCAGAGTGGGAGAACATCTTTTAACAGGAAGAACCCTCAGAACCAGACTCAGAGTGGGAGAACATCTTTTAACAGGAAGAACCCTCAGAACCAGACTCAGAGTGGGAGAACATCTTTTAACAGGAAGAACCCTCAGAACCAGACTCAGAGTGGGAGAACATCTTTTAACAGGAAGAACCCTCAGAACCAGACTCAGAGTGGGAGAACATCTGCCTGGACCGGTTGGAGTAGAGAGGAGAGAGAGGAAGGAGAGGAGGAGAGAGGAAGGAGAGGAGAGAGAGGAAGGATAGGAAGGAGAGGAGAGATGTGATGGAGAACGTTAAGATGTTCTCTTCAGACAAAGTTGAGTAGAGCCAGACTGATATATCGGTATCAGCGTGTCTCTGAGGTTTGTTCTGCTCGTCCTCTGAAAGTCAACGACCGTCTCTTTGGTCTTTTTGTTGTTGAGATCATCAACTGACTCATCGTTGTCAGAAATCAGACCCATGACTGACGGTGTTAGACGGTCATGTGTTCAGGGTTAAAGGTGGAGGACGTGTTTCCTAACCTGACAGTTTAAGGGTATATTAATAGTCATATTTTCAGCTCTGTGTGCAGAAAGGATGGATTGCAGGTATCATTTGACTGGAGATGTTTCATATTGTTCTATATTACCAATACCTTTTTAAAGTATTGAGTACAGATATCATTAAGGTATCATCCTAGACTGTCTGGTATCAGTTGGTGGTCGTCTGTCCGTTAAGTTCATATCGTTATCTGCATCAAAGCAGACATAGAACGTGTAATGATCATCTGCTGCTTTGGTCTTACTGCTGTCAGACAGATGATCCTTCCTCCTATCGTCTGTGATGGTCTGTAGGCCTCGCTGCATGAGTCTGTTATTATCAGTAAGGCTGAGTGTCAGTACTCTCTATGTCTTTAGTAGTATTGAAACGTCTCCTGTCAAATGATACCTGTAATCGATCCTTTCTGCACCCAGAACTAGATAATATGACTCTTTGTATGGACTTGCTCTCAGCCACCTAGGAAGTGCTATTTAAAAAAAAAAATCTTTGCTTTTCCTCTTTGTTGCCATGAACAACATAAAACATGGAAAGTCAACTTCAAAAATGCTTCCAGCAGGATCTCTGATGTCAGCACAACCTGTATCTATAGCAACCATAGCACAACCTGTATCTATAGCAACCATAACACAACCTGTATCTATAGCAACCATAACACAACCTGTATCTATAGCAACCATAGAACACAACCTGTATCTATAGCAACCATAGCACAACCTGTATCTATAGCAACCATAGCACAACCTGTATCTATAGTAACCATAACACAACCTGTATCTATAGCAACCATAGAACAACCTGTATCTATAGCAACCATAGCACAACCTGTATCTATAGTAACCATAACACAACCTGTATCTATAGCAACCATAGAACAACCTGTAACTATAGCAACCATAACACAACCTGTATCTATAGCAACCATAACACAACCTGTATCTATAGCAACCATAGCACAACCTGTATCTATAGCAACCATAACACAACCTGTTACTATAGCGACCATAGCACAACCTGTATCTATAGCGACCATAACACAACCTGTATCTATAGCGACCATAGCACAACCTGTATCTATAGCAACCATAGCACAGCCTGTACCGATAGCAACCATAGAACAACCTGATGGTCCAGCCCTCACCAGTTCATGGTGGTCTGTTACCATCAAAGCAAAGAAGGTGTTACATCTTTCAGACAGGTCATCAGGTTTTATCAGCTGTGATGGTTCAGGTCTGACCCTAACCCTGGTGTCACTGAGCTAAAGGCTGCTGTGGTTCAGTTCCTCACAGAAGAGATGTACAGATGTTTCCTGTCAATCATCTGCGTGTTCTCTGCTGTTTTACTTTACAGACAAAGCTGCTGTTGTTCATTGTGTTTGTCCTCAGCAGCAGAGAAGGTTTGGGTCTGTCTTTAGTTTGTCCTCAGCAGCAGAGAAGGTTTGGGTCTGTCTTTAGTTTGTCCTCAGCAGCAGAGAAGGTTTGGGTCTGTCTTTAGTTTGTTCAGCAGCAGAGAAGGTTTGGGTCTGTCTTTAGTTTGTTCAGCAGCAGAGAAGGTTTGGGTCTGTCTTTAGTTTGTCCTCGGCAGCAGCAAACAGTAAAAAAGTCCAAAACCACAGAAATGTTAATAAAAAACAGAAAGTTCCTTTTTATTATTTATGAAAAGTCTTTAGAAGGAAAACGTTCTAATATCGTGAATCCTCATGAAGTCTGAAGTTTATGGGGAAAAAATCCATGTTGAGGTTTTATTATAAAATATGAGAATGAAGTTTTAATTTTGTGAGAGAGTAAAGTGTAAATGTTAGAAGATCAAATATTAATAAGAAACGAGCTTTAAAAGTGTCACATGATCATTTCTTATTAGAATCAGAGTGAGTTTATACAGAGTCTGAGTTTTTATTTGGCCTGTTGGTCTCAGCTCTTCATCCTGCTGCAGATCAGACCCTCAGCAGGTCTCTGAAGGACGGAGGCAAACCCCCCCCCCCCCACACACACACAGACCTGAACCAGGACCAGACCTGAACCAGGACCACAACATGAAGCTAACTGTGTATTAACACCATAAAGTTGACAATAAGTGAGCAGAGACGGACTGCTGGGTAGTTCAGGGAGCGTAGGACAGAGGAGCATTCAGTGAGGTGACTGACTGACTGACTCTGGATCAGCTGAGAGATGAATAAACAAACTGATCAGGTCTAACTGTGCCCCCCCCCGATCCGGTCTAACTGTGCCCCCCCTGTTCTGGTCTAACTGTGCCCCCCCTGTTCCCAGTGAGACCCGCCCGTCTCTGTGCTCTGTCTGAACAACCAGCCTGAACAGAAACACTGTGTTTGACTACAGCACCTCCACCTCCTCCTCTTCCTCCTCTTCCTCCTCCACCTAGTCCTCCTCTTCCTCCTCCTCCACCTCCTCTTCCTCCTCCTCTTCCTCCTCCTCCACCTCCTTCTCCTTCTCCTCCTCCTCTTCCTCCTCCTCCTGTCCTCCTCCACCTCCTCTTCCACCTCCTCCTCCTCTTCCTCCCTCCTCCTCCACCTCCTTCTCCTCCTCCTCCTCCTCTTCCTCCTCCACCTAGTCCTCCTCCTCCTCCTCCTCCTCCTCCTCCTCCTCCACCTAGTCCTCCTCTTCCTCCTCCTCCACCTCTTCCTCCCTCCTCCTCCTCCTCCTCCACCTCTTCCTCCCTCCTCCTCCACCACCTCCTCCCCCTCCTCCTCCACCTCCTCCTCTTCACATTAAACTGTGTCTCCATCTGTTCAAACGTTTGTTCTTTATGTTCGAGGAGAGCTCAGAGCTCAGAGGTCAAAGGTCAAACATCCTCAAAAACGGTTTGTCAGGCTGAACTTTGTCTGAAACGATCCAACGTGAACTTCAGCAGCATCGTTAGTTTTGAAGTCTCTGAATGACCCTAACCCCTAACCCCTGAATACCTGTCTGACCTTATTAAACTGCATCAGCTCTCCAGAGCCCTTAGGTCAGCTGATCAGAGCCCTCATAGGTCAGCTGATCAGGTGGACGTTCCTCCATCCTTCTTAAAACCTAGAGGAGATCGAGCCTTCACAGTTGTGGCTCCTCCTTAACTTTTACTGTGCAGACTGAGAACAGCCTCTCCACTTTTAAAACCCACTAGTTCAGCTTGGCCTTTGGTGGAGTGCAGCTGCTTTATTGGGTCTTTCATCTGTTATATTTCTCTGTATTATTTAGTTTTTAATGTTTTTATTGTTTGTTTGTTTTACAGTTTCTGCTTATTTTACTGTAAAGCACTTTTGGTAGCCCATTGGCTGTTTTAAATGTGCTATATAAAGCTGACATTGACATCAGAGCTTCTGATTGGACAGAAATGTGAGATTTTTACCTGAGAGTTGTAATTTAGACGAGAGACGTTTCATGAAAACGGAATAATCGTTGGTAGGGTCCGAAGTCAACCTTCATGCTGTCGTCCTTTAATGAGTCACTGAGCTTCAGGTTCATTAATAGTTAATTAATAATTTCAGCCACTAGGAGGAGCTCTAAACTTCTGTAAACTACCTCCACCTTGTGTTGAAGTAGAACCTGAAACACGGAGTGAATGTTTACTGCTGCTCTCGGCTACTTTGACTCGCTAGTAAGTTATCCTGCTAGCTAGCTGACTGGTAGTAAGTGAGCCTGCTAGCTAGCTGACTGGTAGTAAGTTATCCTGCTAGCTAGCTGACTGATAGTAAGTTAGCCTGCTAGCTAGCTGACTGGTAGTAAGTTATCCTGCTAGCTAGCTGACTGGTAGTAAGTTATCCTGCTACCTAGCTGACTGGTAGTAAGTTAGCTGGCTAGCTAGCTGACTGGTAGTAAGTTAGCCTGCTAGCTAGCTGACTGGTAGTAAGTTATCCTGCTAGCTAGCTGACTGGTAGTAAGTTATCCTGCTAGCTAGCTGACTGGTAGTAAGTTATCCTGCTAGCTAGCTGACTGGTAGTAAGTTATCCTGCTACCTAGCTGACTGGTAGTAAGTTAGCTGGCTAGCTAGCTGACTGGTAGTAAGTTAGCCTGCTAGCTAGCTGACTGGTAGTAAGTTATCCTGCTAGCTAGCTGACTGGTAGTAAGTTATCCTGCTAGCTAGCTGACTGATAGTAAGTTAGCCTGCTAGCTAGCTGACTGGTAGTAAGTTATCCTGCTAGCTAGCTGACTGGTAGTAAGTTATCCTGCTACCTAGCTGACTGGTAGTAAGTTAGCTGGCTAGCTAGCTGACTGGTAGTAAGTTAGCCTGCTAGCTAGCTGACTGGTAGTAAGTTATCCTGCTAGCTAGCTGACTGGTAGTAAGTTATCCTGCTAGCTAGCTGACTGATAGTAAGTTAGCCTGCTAGCTAGCTGACTGGTAGTAAGTTATCCTGCTAGCTAGCTGACTGGTAGTAAGTTATCCTGCTACCTAGCTGACTGGTAGTAAGTTAGCTGGCTAGCTAGCTGACTGGTAGTAAGTTAGCCTGCTAGCTAGCTGACTGGAGGGAACATGATGCAGACGAAGACACACTAAAGTCAGAGTTGAGCTACGGTGACTTCACACGGACAAAAGCTGCTGTCTGCGTTGTTTATGACGGGGAGAAAATAATCCACCTGGTCTGTAAGCCTGTAAGATTTTTATGAAAAGAAATGAAGGCTGATTATCAGTTTGTGCAGTTAAAGCATGTTTGTTATGAATATTTAAAGTTTTGACGCATTATCTATTTGGCTCTTGTGAATATCGGCATGCAGCGAATATTCAGTTATTCGTTGTATTTAGTCGACTATGAAAAAACAGACTCATGTAAATGTGTGATTGAATCTTTCTTCACAGTATTCTGACTTTTACTACAAAGTGTTCTTGTAAAACAGGCGAGTCCAACCTTTATTCAACCAAGACCCACAGCTGTTATACTCATAGTGAAACAACATATTTGATATGCAGAAAACAAACAGGCCTAATCCAGATATAATAAAACATAACCTAGTTGTAGTTGGAAGCTATTTCTCTATCATAGTGGGAGCTCTGATTGTAGGAGCTGATTGTAAACCTTCAGCAGGAGACAACGTGCTCATCAGTCACTGTCGATCTCTACTTTGACTTCAAATGGGTTGATCTGGAAAGTGCTGTCAAGTTCAAAGCACATCTTCTGTTCAGGCATTAAGTTTCACATCCCTCCCTTCATGCCAGATGTTGTCCTGGATTTGATCTCAGTGTGTGAATCTCTCCAAGTGGAACAGTGACAGGATTTTGGAGGCAACACAATCCAAATCAATACTCGTTCCAAATGGAAAACACAGATAGCTGGCAGCAGGCTCGATGGATGCAAAGTCTGTACAGCAGCTCTCAGATTCTAACCAGAAGCTCTGAATGAATGAAAGCTCTGCTCCTCAGTGTAGCAGCCATCTGACAGCAGCCGTAACTTCCTTTAAATGTGTTCACTTTAAATGAAACTGGTTCAGCGGGTCAGTGAGATCTGTCAGGTCGTCCTCTAGCTCAGCGTATTCTGTCTCCCAGATGAGAACAGAACAATCCTCTCTGTAGACTCCTCATTGCAACATCCATCACTTCTGTCATGGTTAAAATCTTACAACACAACGCCTGCTGGTGGATTACAGAGTGGTAGTTAAGTCCTGGAAAGATTAGTTGTGTTTGCACAATGTGATGAAGCTGTTAGTACGGCTCGCTGCTGCTGGAGCGCTGTTAGCTGTAATGGAGATGAGTCTGGAAAATATCTTCACCTCTAGTTTTTCCTTTCAATAATAAAACAGTGAGTTGCTCTTCTTTCCGACCATGTCTCCCAAAAAAACCCACAGAGCTGATCCATCGGTCCACAATCAGAGAAAACAGTCACACACTTCATTAGGAACAACACTTTAACAGGAAGTAACCTCAGCTAGAACCAAACTCATTAGGAACAACTCCACTTTAACAGGAAGTAACCTCAGCTAGAACTGGACTCATTAGGAAGGAACAACTCCACTTTAACAGGAAGTAACCTTAGCTAGAACCGGACTCATTAGGAACAACTCCACTTTAACAGGAAGTAACCTCAGCTAGAACCAAACTCATTAGGAACAACTCCACTTTAACAGGAAGTAACCTCAGCTAGAACTGGACTCATTAGGAAGGAACAACTCCACTTTAACAGGAAGTAACCTCAGCTAGAACCAAACTCATTAGGAACAACTCCACTTTAACAGGAAGTAACCTCAGCTAGGACCAGACTCATTAGGAACAACTCCACTTTAACAGGAAGTAACCTCAGCTAGAACCAGACTCATTAGGAAGGAACAACTCCACTTTAACAGGAAGTAACCTCAGCTAGGACCAGACTCATTAGGAACAACTCCACTTTAACAGGAAGTAACCTCAGCTAGAACCAGACTCATTAGGAAGGAACAACTCCACTTTAACAGGAAGTAACCTCAGCTAGAACCGGACTCCTTAGGAACAACTCCACTTTAACAGGAAGTAACCTCAGCTAGGACCAGACTCATTAGGAACAACTCCACTTTAACAGGAAGTAACCTCAGCTAGAACCGGACTCATTACGAAGGAACAACTCCACTTTAACAGGAAGTAACCTCAGCTAGAACCGGACTCATTAGGAACAACTCCACTTTAACAGGAAGTAACCTCAGCTAGAACCGGACTCATTAGGAACAACTTCACTTCAACAGGGAGTAACCTCAGCTAGAACCGGACTCATTAGGTACAACTCCACTTTAACAGGAAGTAACCTCAGCTAGAACCAGACTCATTAGGAAGGAACAACTCCACTTTAACAGGAAGTAACCTCAGCTAGAACCAGACTCATTAGGAAGGAACAACTCCACTTCAACAGGGAGTAACCTCAGCTAGAACCAGACTCATTAGGAACAACTCCACCTTAACAGGAAGTAACCTCAGCTAGAACCAGAGTCATTAGGAAGGAACAACTCCACTTCAACAGGGAGTAACCTCAGCTAGAACCAGACTCATTAGGAAGGAACAACTCCACTTTAACAGGAAGTAACCTCAGCTAGAACCAGACTCATTAGGAAGGAACAACTCCACTTCAACAGGGAGTAACCTCAGCTAGAACCAGACTCATTAGGAACAACTCCACCTTAACAGGAAGTAACCTCAGCTAGAACCAGAGTCATTAGGAAGGAACAACTCCACTTCAACAGGGAGTAACCTCAGCTAGAACCAGACTCATTAGGAACAACTCCACTTTAACAGGAAGTAACCTCAGCTAGAACCGGACTCATTAGGAACAACTCTACTTTAACAGGAAGTAACCTCAGCTAGAGCAGACTCATTAGGAACAACTCCACTTTAACAGGAAGTAACCTCAGCTAGAACCGGACTCATTAGGAACAACTCTACTTTAACAGGAAGTAACCTCAGCTAGAACCGGACTCATTAGGAACAACTCCACTTCAACAGGAAGTAACCTCAGCTAGAACCGGACTCATTAGGAACAACTCCACTTCAACAGGAAGTAACCTCAGCTAGAACCAGACTCATTAGGAAGGAACAACTCCACTTCAACAGGAAGTAACCTCAGCTAGAACCAGACTCATTAGGAAGGAACAACTCCACTTCAACAGGAAGTAACCTCAGCTAGAACCAGACTCATTAGGAAGGAACAACTCCACTTTAACAGGAAGTAACCTCAGCTAGAACCAGACTCATTAGGAACAACTCCACTTTAACAGGAAGTAACCTCAGCTAGAACCAGACTCATTAGGAAGGAACAACTCCACTTTAACAGGAAGTAACCTCAGCTAGAACCGGACTCATTAGGAAGGAACAACTCCACTTTAACAGGAAGTAACCTCAGCTAGAACCGGACTCATTAGGAAGGAACAACTCCACTTTAATAGGAAGTAACCTCAGCTAGAACCAGACTCATTAGGAACAACTCCACTTTAACAGGAAGTAACCTCAGCTAGACCCAGACTCATTAGGAAGGAACAACTCCACTTTAACAGGAAGTAACCTCAGCTAGAACCGGACTCATTAGGAAGGAACAACTCCACTTTAACAGGAAGTAACCTCAGCTAGAACCAGACTCATTAGGAGCAACTCCACTTTAACAGGAAGTAACCTCAGCTAGAACCGGACTCATTAGGAACAACTCCACTTTAACAGGAAGTAACCTTAACTAGAACCAGACTCATTAGGAAGGAACAACTCCACTTTAACAGGAAGTAACCTCAGCTAGAACTGGACTCATTAGGATCAACTCCACTTTAACAGGAAGTAACCTCAGCTAGAACCGGACTCATTACGAACAACTCCACTTCAACAGGAAGTAACCTCAGCTAGAACCAGACTCATTAGGAAGGAACCTCAGCTAGAACCGGACTCATTAGGAACAGCTCCACTTTAACAGGAAGTAACCTCAGCTAGAACCAGACTCAGGAATGTGATTATTTTAAAACTTAAAGATATGACAGTTTTATTTTTCTCTTGCTTTTCTGTAAATATTCAGAAACCATAAACAGAGATAAGATGCAGATTTTAATCCGATAAAAGTTAATTTCAGGAAATTCCTGAATTTCAGTGGAGAGAAAAAACACTGAAGCTGATTTACTCTCTCTCTCTCTCTGTCTCTCTCTCTCTCTGTCTCTCTATGTCTCTCTCTCTCTCTGTCTCTCTCTGTCTCTCTCTGTCTCTCTCTCTCTCTCTCTCTCCTCTCTCTCTCTCTCTCTCTGTCTCTCTATGTCTCTCTCTCTCTCTGTCTCTCTCTGTCTCTCTCTGTCTCTCTCTCTCTCTCTCTCTCTCTCTCTCTCTCTCTCTGTCTCTCTCTCTCTCTCTCTCTGTCTCTCTCTCTCTGTCTCTCTATGTCTCTCTCTCTCTCTCTCTCTCTCTCTGTCTCTCTCTCTCTCTCTCTCTCTCTCTGTCTCTCTCTCTCTCTCTCTGTCTCTCTCTCTCTCTCTCTCTCTCTCTCTCTCTCTCCATATGATTATAGTGTCTCTCGTCCCTGTCCCTCAGCTTCCTGTTCACACTGACTCTGTGACCCAGAATAAACCTGGTTTCCTGTCAGTCTGAATCCAGGATTTTTTTCTGACCTCAGGCCAAACCCACTTTTTTCTTTTTCTGTATGAAATTATTTTAAGCCTCCAAACTTCAAAACACACACACACACACACATACACACACACACACACACACACACACACACACACACACACACACACACACACACACACACACACTTAGGGTTACTACTGGTCCTTTATGCAGACGCTCAGTTCAGCCTCTGTCTGTTAACAGGGCCGTTTTAGCTCCTGTCTCTTTAAATGTAAATAGTAATGAAGCAGAATGTGTCACAGTAAAGTTTAATAACCTTTGAGACCTGTCTCTCTCTCTCTACCTGTCTGTCTCTCTCTCTTTCTCTACCTCTCTCTACCTGTCTGTCACTCTACCTGTCTCTCTCTCTACCTGTCTGTCTCTCTCTCTCTTTCTACCTGTCTCTCTCTCTCTCTTTCTACCAATCTATCTCTCTCTTTCTACCTGTCTCTCTCTCTACCTGTCTGTCTCTCTCTCTTTCTACCTGTCTCTCTCTCTCTCCTTCTACCTGTCTCTCTCTCTTTCTACCAATCTCTCTCTCTCTCTCTCTCTTTCTACCTGTCTGTCTCTCTCTACCTGTCTGTCTCTCTCTCTCTCTCTCTCTCTCTCTCTCTCTCTCTCTCTCTACCTGTCTGTCTCTCTCTCTACCTACTTGTCTGTCTCTCTCTCTACTTGTCTGTCTCTCTCTCTACCTACCTGTCTCTCTCTCTCTCTCTTTCTACCTGTCTCTCTCTCTACCTGTCTGTGTGTCTCTCTCTCTCTTTCTACCTGTCTCTCTCTCTACCTACCTCTCTCTCTCTCTCCACCTGTCTGTCTTTCAGTTCCTGTCATTAAGGTTCCTCCTCAGAGTCAGGTGAACGGGACCGGCAGCAGTCTGGTTTTCCTCTGTGAGGTTTTTGCGTTTCCGATGGCGTTGGTCGAGTGGAGGAAAGAAGGACGAGACATCATCCTGCCTGGAGACGATCCTCACATCTCTGTGCAGGTAGACTCACCTGCGGCATGTTTAGCTTAGCTTAGCATAAACACTGCTAGCTGTTTGATGTCCTCTCTGTCTCTGTGTCGCAGTCTCGGGGCGGTCCTCTGAAATTCGAGCTCTCCAGTTGGCTGCAGATTGAGGGGGCGGAGCCAGAGGACTCAGGAACCTATCGCTGCATTGCTCGTAACAACCTGGGCTCCGTCTCCGCCTCTGCTGTGCTCGGAGTCCTCGGAGCAGGTGAGAACTAGCTTCTTATTCAAGCTACGATCTTATTCTAACTAGTTACGATGTTCTAACAAGCTATGATCTTACTCTAACAAGTTATGATCTTATTCTAACAAGCTACAATGTTCTAACAAGCTACAATGTTCTAACAAGCTATGATCTTACTCTAACAAGTTATGATCTTATTCTAACAAGTTACGATGCTATTATAACAAGCTACGATGTTATTATAACAAGCTACGATGTTCTAACAAGCTACGATCTTATTCTAACTAGTTATGATGTTCTAACAAGCTACGATCTTACTCTAACAAGTTACGATCTTATTCTAACAAGCTACGATCTTACTCTAACAAGTTACGATCTTATTCTAATAAGTTACGATCTTACTCTAACAAGCTACGATCTTATTCTAACAAGCTACGATCTTATTCTAACAAGTCACTCTTGCAATCAAGATGGACATGGTCATCAGGACAAAAGGAAATCTCAACATTTCCTCTAAATTAAATCAGTGAGTTTATTCAGGCTGCGATGACATCATTGATGATGTCACAACGTCCTGCAGCATTTGAATGTTTTGTCTCTCTGTCTCTACCCGTCTGTCAGAGGAGCTGTCGTCCTACCTGGCCAACAGCGTTTCAGAGATGAAGCAGCTGATGGACGCCACAGACTACGACCAGGACTTCTACTGACACACATGATGTCACTTCCTGTCACCCAGCGCCGTTTGGCGTCCCCTCCGTCCAGCTGTCCTCAGACTGAGCAGCAGAGACAGTTCACATCACACAGCTGGTGGAGTCCACAGACTTTTGACCATTTTGTCTCTGTGATGATCAGAGACATTCGGAGGTCACATGATGAGCTGCAGATGCCGGTTCAGTACTTAAATATTAAAATATTAAAATAATATTTGTATCAGTGTATTCTAACATTATTGTGACATCACACGGGGCGTGACACGCAGACTCAGCATGTTGAACGTGTTGTAGATGTCGCAGGTTCGAGCCTGAGTCGCCTCTGCCGGTGTGAAACTGAAACTTTTATATATAATTCATAATAAATGTAAAAATAACTCAGCTGATCCTGTTTGTCTGATTCATTCATAATAATAATGTGACATGTAAAGATGTATGTGTAAAATGTTGTATAAGCTATTAGCACTAACTATTAGCAGGTTTCTACTCACTGCATGTATCTCACAAAGTGTTTTACATTATGCATTTAAATGAAGAGCAGTTTAAAAGTGTTAATTAAAAGGTTAGAAACATTTTTAAAGGAAATACTAAAAGTTATATATTCAGTATGAACAGGAAGAATGATTCCAGTCATTAAAGTCTCTGATCAGCTTCTATTGAGTTATTATAGTAACCATAGTAACCATAATAACTATAGCAGTGTGAGTTATTATATCAGTGACACATTAACAGTCTGTTTAGCATCAGATTCCTCTTAGTGTTTCCCTTCCTTCCTTCCTTCCTTCCTTCCTTCCTTCCTCCTCTTAGTGTTTCCTGTTTCTCTGTGGTGGAAGTATAGTATGGAAGTAAATCTGTGCCATCTGCTTTTGAATTTGAATTTTTAGCACTGATTTTTTTTTCCATTGAAATCAGACTTTGAATTTTAAAAGCTGTTGAATTTCAAGAACTGATTTTTTTTTCCTCTGAATTTTTTCTGTTTAAAAAAATTCAGTGTAAAAAAATTCAATGTCTTCAAAAATTCAATGACATTGAATTTTTTTACACAGAATTTTTTTACACTGATTATTTTTACACTGAATTTTTTAAGACATTGAATTTTTGAAGACTGAATTTTTTTACATTGAATTTTTTTAAACTGAATTTTTTTGACACTAATTTTTTTTTACACTGAATTTTTTTGCGACATTGAATTTTTTGCGATATCGAATTTTTTGCGACATCGAATTTTTTACAAAAAATTTTGTACACTGATTTTTTTTTACACTGAATTTTTGAAGACATTTCAATGTCGCAAAAAATTAAATGTCGTAAAAAAATCAATGGCGCAAAAAATTCAATGTCTCAAAAAATTAAATGTAAAAAAATTAAATGTCGCAAAAAATTCAATGGCGCAAAAAATTCAGTGTAAAAAAAATTCAGTGTAAAAAAATTCAGTCTTCAAAAATTCAGTGTAAAAAAATTCAATGTTGCAAAAAATTCAGTGTACGACATTGAATTTTTTTACACTGAATTTTTGAAGACCTTGATTTTTTTACGACATTGAATTTTTGAGACAGTTATTTTTTTTACAATGTATCAAAAAATTCAATGTCTTCAAAAATTCAGTGTAAAAAAATCAAGGTAAAAAAATTCAATGTCTCAAAAATTCAGTGTAAAAAAATTCAGTGTCAAAAAATTCAAGTGTAATCAATTCAATAATCAAGTGTAAAAAAAATTTTTGTAAAAAATTAAATGTAAAAAAATTCAATGTTGCAAAAAAATCAGTGTAAAAAAATTCAATGTCTCAAAAATTCAGTGTAAAAAAATTCAATGTTGCAAAAAAATCAGTGTAAAAAAATCAATGTCTCAAAAAATTCAATGCCTTCAAAAATTCAGTAAAAAAAATCAGTGTAAAAAAAATCAGTGTAAAAAAAAATTGTAAAAAAAAATTGTAAAAGTTTTTTTGTAAAAAAATTCAATGTCTCAAAAAATTCAGTGTAAAAAAATTTAATGTCTTCAAAAATTCTGTGTAAAAAAATTCTGTGTAAAAAAATTCAGTGTAAAAAATTCAATCTGAATTTTTTTAAACAGAAAAAATTCAGAGGAAAGAAAATCAGTTCTTGAAATTCAACGGCTTTTAAAATTCAAAGTCTGATTTCAATGAAAAAATAAAATTCAGTGTTTGAAATTCGATGCAAAAAAAAAATCAATGCTAAAAATTCAAATTCAAAAGCAGATGGCACAGATTTACTTCCATATATAGGAACAAAATTACTGTGATACTAAAAACACTGTAACGTTGAAACATAGAAGATGAATATTTGACTCATTCAGACGCTGAAGCTTCATATTAGCTTCACATCAACTTTATAATCCATGTTTCCTTCCTTCCTTCCTTCCTTCCTTCCTTCATTCCTTCATATTAGCTTCACATCAACTTTATAATCCATGTTTCCACAGAAGGAGGACTGTGGGTTTAGTCCTCCATCACTTCCTGTTAACATGATGAAGGATCTAATGCTCAGTATGAACAGGAGGAATCATTACACACACACACACATACACACACACACACACACACACACACACACACACACACACACACACACACACACACACACACACACACACACACACACACACACACACACACACACACTGACTGTTGGTTTAAGACACAGTTGAAACTCGTCCTTTGAGGCTCAGTTAGAAGTCCAGGACATCAAAGTTCAGTTTCTTGGCCAATGAAGTGCCGTCAGTCTGAACAGAGGCTGAACCTGAGAGGACTAGATGCAGATTTATCAGGTTTGCAGATCTCACACTGACCCTGAATGTAAATTTGCAGACGGCAGGACGTCCTGGACAGAGACTGAAGCAGATTCAGATCACAGGAAGTTAACAGTGCTCTGAGACAGCAGCTGTTTGTCTGACTCTGTCTCTCACAGGAAACTGAACCAACATGTGTTGAAACTATTACCCAACACAAACTTCATCTCATGTTTTCTGACAGCTCTCTCTGACAGATCTGTGCCAAAGAAAAAAGAGTTTGATGTAACTCGACTGTTACAGGTAGGAAATCCCTCATTTCCTGTTTCTCAGGCTCAGACAGTCACACAGCATCTTATAGACAAGCATCTGTACACCAGCTCAGTAATGATGCTTTCTTTCACAGTGACAGTGTGTCTTCAGAGGTCTACTGACTACAGGTCTGAAGGTTTTACCCAACGAATCAAACAGCAAACCAAAGAACATGTGACGGCACTGAAATATAGTGTTACTGCATCATTCACACAGTTTAATTGGTTGATCTCTTTTGTTTCTTCAATAGATCGGACCTTCAGAACCTTTAGTTAATCATGATACCAGTAGGTACCAGTGTAACAGACGAGACCAGAGAGAGTTTATTCTTCAGTTTTATTCTTTTTGTTTAAGGAGACAAAACTTTTACAATCACACTATAAGTTATAAACCAGGAGAACATTATAGATTCAATCATTATATTGACTTTGAAAGCAACAGTGTTGAAGTTTTGAATAAATGTGGATCAAACACTCAAACACAAAGAATGGAAAGAAAAACAAAGAAAGAAACAGTAACAGGCGGCTCACTGTCAATTTTCTAGCCAAGTCATATTTTCTAGCTCTGGGTGTAAAAAGGATGGATTGCAGGTGTCGTCTGTTGGGAGTCGTTTCCATAACGACCTGGTATGGATTTATTTCGGTCGATATTTTAAAGGCGTTGAGTACTGAGACTCAGCTCTAGTTTAGACTATCGGCATTTTTCTTGAGTTTTATATGATAAAGACAAAGAGCTGCACTTCTGTTTCCACTGTGCAGCATTCAGAACAGAAGCTTCTGTTGTTCGTCCAGACAGGAGGAGGGGGGGGGGGGGGGGTGGAGGGTTTGAGCTAGACTCAGTACTTCACTTCACTTTATCATTTAAATGTGTCTTCTGTCTGTCTTCATGCTGAGATGTCTGCATGTTATTCCAGTCATGTGACGTCTTTCCAGGAAGATTATTAAATTATTATATTTAAAATATTTTCCATCCAGCTGCAGATTTTACATCCTTTCAGCTTCCTGTCCATCTTTACTGCTTTCTATCAGTCTGACGGTGCTGGTCGCCTCCATCAGAGCTCAACCTCTGGATCTCTGTTACAGAAGCAGCTCAGTGATATATATTTATATGTTTATATATTCAGCCACATATTTGTGTCCATGTAGAGTGTTTTTTGCTTTTTGTTGTTTTTTGGACGAACAGAGAAACTTTTTCCATTCAGAAAACATCTAAAATGAAACACACATTTATATGACACAGACTCGAATCAGTACCAGACACAGTTTATGTATATGTAGAGTGTGTGTGTGTGTGTGTGTGTGTGTGTGTGTGTGTGTGTGTGTGTGTGTTACATTCCTGACTGATGGAAATATTTTGTACTGTACAGACTGAGCTAACTGATCTGTGTCTGCATGGAAACACTTTAGTGGCTCAGAGAAGCAGAGACCGTTTCAGACGCTGTTGATGCATCAGTGAGGAAACGTTCAATAGCTGTTATTGATCAGCTGATCAGTGAACAGCAGGAAACGTTCAATAGCTGTTATTGATCAGCTGATCAGTGAACAGCAGGAAGCTAAAGTACAGCAGTAGTATCAGTGAGCAGCTCTGTCACTTCTCCTCAGTAGACCGGCACACTTCCTCCAGACTGACTCCATGAAACACCTCAGACTGACACTGAACCATACATTACATCACAGCTGGTTCAGTTTTAATGACATTAGAAGTTGGATCCTAGTAGAGAAACGTAAAGAGGTTTTGAGATGTTGGAGACATCGTGATTATCGACCAATCATGGTGCTGAAATGCAGATGGATTCAGACACTGTGCTGCAGGCTGAGGTTGATGATGTCATCTATATTTCTCATCAGTCAGTTTTACTAAATGAGAATCAGTCGTTGAGTTTAAAGGATCGGATGTTTATCACACGCTGCTCATCCTGCTGCTCCAACTCTTTACAAAACAGGAGGCAGAGAGGGGGAATGACATGCAGGATAAGACCACTCGGTGCGGGATTCGAACCAGGTTGCCTGCAGCGTGGACTGTAGCCTCTACACATGGGGTGGGTGCTCTACCCACTGAGCTATGCTCAACCCCTTTAATTAGTTTTTTGTAAATCAATCATCCAGAGAAAGAAAACAGGCGCTGGAACAAATGATTAATGTTTAAAAGCAAGAAAAAAGCTCTCAATGCAGGAAGATTTAATATGATTATTAATATTACTAATGAGTGTCTGAACTCTACCTGCAGTGTGAAGACTGCTAAGAATATATACATATAAATTGAATGTTTTTAATTTTGGGCCTTTTTATTTGAGAAAATAAAGCAAGTCATATTTCAATATAAGAGACTTTTTACTTTATTTAGTTTTAGTTTTATTATTTTTCATGATTTTTTGCTTTTTTCTCTGTTTCTATTTTGTTGATGTTTATTTACATTTTATTGTTTAATTGTGATTTTTTTTTTTTTGCTTTGACATGTTTGATCCACAACCGCCAATAAAACCAATTAAACAGTCGTTGCTCTTATTCTCAGTCTCAGAGTCAGAATGATAATATAATAATATGATGAATAAATTAAGATGCTTCACAAAGCAGCAAAACACACAAATCATTCAATAATTAGTTTATAAAAGAGAAGAAATAAAAACTATTAAATGAGTAAAAAACATTTTAATGTAAAAAACAAGAATAGAGAAACATTTAAAGCAGAAAGTAAAATAAACCTGGTCATAAGTCACGTGATCAGCTGGTCATGAGTCACGTGATCAGCTGGTTCCAGTCATGTGATCAGCTGGTTCCATGTGAGTTACTGTGCTGCAGCTTCATGTTTCATGAGTTCAGGAAATACCAACAGATTCACTGCAACCTGGAAATAACTTCCAGACCTCGGCAGCCAATCACGGCTCTCCCCTGCAGCCAGGAACCAGAGCAGGAGATGTTTTTCCAGCCTGAACTCAGTTTGTCTCTGAGCTGTTTCATCGCTTCAAAAAACTCAACAGAGCTCAACTGTGACAAGAAAACACTGTTTCATCATAAATCTGAAAAAAAATGTATTTCACATTTACAGCAACGAGGTACTAGTACTTTACTGTAGTACAGTTACAGGTACTAGTACTTTACTGTAGTACAGTTAGAGGTACTTGTACTTTACCGTAGTACAGTTTGAGGTACTTGTACTTTACCGTAGTACAGTTTGAGGTACCAGTACTTTACTGTAGTACAGTTAGAGGTACTAGTACTATACTGTAGTACAGTTAGAGGTACTTGTACTTTACTGTAGTACAATTAGAGGTACTGGTACTTTACTGTAGTACAGTTTGAGGTACTTGTACTTTACTGTAGTACAATTAGAGGTACTAGTACTTTACTGTAGTACAGTTAGAGGTACTAGTACCAGTCAGCAGTGTGTAGTCGGCTCACATTTCAGATGTCTATGAGTTGTTAACAGCTCCACCAAATACTGATTCTTCCCTCTAAACTTCTCACATGCTTTCATTTCAATAAATGTTCAAATGATCCAATATTTCAGCAACAATCAAAGCTCTGCTGTTACATCTACCAGTAATAGTTCACTTACCAAATATTACTGTAAAGTCTTTATGAACTAAAACACATTGTTTGTAACCAGCTTCCAAAATATACTTTACCAGTAACTTTAACACTATATTAATCTTATTTTGTGTTTAACTGCACAAATAAAAGACTTTACTAAATATAAAGTGTGATATTGTGTGATATCAATGATGAGAGGCAGAGACTTTACCTTCAGTAGAGTTGTGTTTATTGCTGAAACTATCAGAGACACATGATAACATGGACAGGTTCTGTCTCTCATAGCTGAGCTCTACATACTCTGCATGCTGCTCTTCATCATTCCCTCATACCAATACCACTGGAGCCCTCTGCTGGTCCTGACCTGCAATCACATGCACACACTTCATAACACAAGAACACATTATAGAAACACATTTGGTCATTTACATTATGAAGAATATTAAATCACATTAACATAGTTCATTAATCTGAATGAGCAGCTATTAACTGTTTAATCACGGGAGCTAGCTAAACTCTACGAAGCTCCATTTCAATTCAAAACGTTTCTAACAGTTTTCTAGCTTAAACTCGGTCTGAAACACATCAGAGAGATTTAAAATGTCTTTAATGATAAGTTGTGACACGTTGACACACATGACTAACCTGTTTTATAGAAGAAAAGCAGAGACAGGAGACGTTAGTGTTCATTCAGCAGGCTGTTCTCTGTCTGAGGAGACGAACTAGCTTGTTTTGGTGGATCCTCCCCCTGCTGGCGGAACAGAAGAACTACACTCTACAACATAAAGATTAAACCCATAATAACAAGAATATATGTTCATCTGGCTTTATTCACTAAAACACATTAAATAACATTTCCAACCTGACAATATTGACCATTTGTAGCTCTCACAACAACAACCACAAATATACTGAATTTCAATGTGATGGATTTTATTAAAAGTTATATTGTTTAGACTATTGAAATATAAAATATTTAAATTGGACTAAAAACTAAACTAACAAATATACAGCAAGACAGGAATTTAAACCATTGTATCAGTGTGATGGATCTCATCAAACGTTATTGAAATATTGAAATATGAGAAAATGGAAAGATGGACGATCAGATTAATTAAACAGAATGTGGAATTATTCTGATTATTTCTCATTTATACACAAAGACAGAAAAATAACTTCAATAAAAATCGATGTTAAACATGAAGCTGAAGCTCCACATTATCAGCATGGTCCCACCAGCCTCCCTTCAGACCAGTAGAAAACTGTACAGCATATAAAAGTGGTAGATCAGTGAATACACTGAATTTCAATGTGATGGATTTTATCAAAAGTTATATTGTTTAGAATATTGAAACACAAAAGACTTAAATTGGACTAAAAACTAAACTAACAAAAACACAGCAAAAAAATAAACCAGTAAAACTCACTGAAGGTTCAAATGTAAGATGTACAGCATATAAAACTAAATAAGTGGTAGATCAGTGGATACAATGAGTTAGAAGAAGTGATTTAAAGGAAGATAAAAGCAAAAACTAACAGAAGAAGTATACTCTTTTTCACCAAAAAAACAAAAACAAACCTGATAACTCAATCAATCAATCAAATCTTTATTTATAGGCATTTTTCACATAGGGTCTCGACTGAGCAGCACTTGGTGACAGCGGTGAGGGACTAGGTTCTAGGTGGGCGACCAGCTGCGTTGACCGTACATTTGTAGGTGTGACAGCAAAAATCACACATATACTGAATTTAAACCATTGTACCAGTTATTCAAATATTGAAATACAAGAAAATGGAAAGGAAATAAACCAGTAAAACACTAAGAAGATTCAAATGTAAGATGTACAGCATATAAAACTAAATAAGTGGTAGATCAGTGGATAAAATGAGTTAGAAGAAGTGATTTAAAGGAAGATAAAGACTTATCAAACAGGTTGATCCAGAGCCCTGACAGCAAAGACCAGGCTCCATATTTATCTGTGCTGATAATCAGCACTAATTCATTTCCCTCCACTCAGTGTGAAGTTAGAGAAAAACTAATGGAGGCTTTATTTATTGAATGATTGATGTGTTTAAACTGCTGATGGCACAGATAGATTTCAAAGAGCTGTAAGGACACATAAGTCAACAGGAGGTTCAGCTGGAGATGAGTTGGACAGTGGAGAAGATACATTTCATGTTTTTAATCAAGTTGTGTCCGTTTGCATCATTATCGCTGTGTGCACTGTTGTACAATACATGCAAGATGCTGCACTAATGTAGAAAACTAGATGGAAAGGATGTGATTGGATAGGGCTGGATCACATGATCTCACCTACAAGTTTAAATTATATAGTTATTGTTAAAGACAGCTGATTGGCTGAGCAGTGTTTACTTACAGCTTCATGTAAATAACTTGTTAAATATCATTATGAGATATAAACTGTTCATTTTAAAATCATATTTCTGCATATAAAAGCTTTCATATTTTCACACATAAATTACCTGCCTGGTTACCTGTCTATACACATAATATACCAAATGACCACTGTTTCATATTTCCAGCTGAGACTGTGAGAAAACTACAACACGTCATCATTATTTCTACTCTGCTGCTCTGACTGTGGTAAACCAGCCACGTCTCACTCTCTCCCAGCAGTAATCCTTCTCCTGCTGAAAGTCACAGTCAATTCTCTTCTGCTTCATTCATTAGTTTTAGTCCTCGTTAACTCTCAGTGTGATTCTGAGACGCTTGATAAATATGAGCCCAGGCTCACAGTCTGACTTATAACACCTGTTTTTATCTTCAGCTAAATCCAGAGATAACTGTTCAGTTTGGAGTCAGTTAAGAGACTTAAGTGAAGACAACAAAATCCAGATCCAGACTCCAGATGGATCATCGGGATCCAGCTGATCCCCTCTCAACACTCCTGGATGTTCACTCTCACTCTGACAGAGATCAATACTTCCAGCTGATGAGAGAAGAAGAAAGAACAGAGGAGATAAATGAGTGTTTAGTGAGACTCACTTGATCAGCTGTCTGTCAGTGATGCAGCACATCCAGTATAAAGAGCAGCAGGGACTTCAGTCCTGTTCAGACCAGAAGTGGAACAGCTGTGCAGCGTAGCTTGCTTCCTTTCAGCTCTCATGTTAACGTGTTGGAGTGAACACACTGAGCTCCGAGCTCACACACCTGCACACACTTTTACTATCAAGTGTGTTTCCTCTGCAGATTTCACTCAAGTACACAGAGGAAATAAAGTGCTGAGAGTCACATCATTACTGCAGAAACAGAGACATTCACTCATCAGTTTACTGATGGATTTACTGCTGATACATGTCAACTCTTATCAAAGTTTAAAGCTACAGAGTCTCTGTGGGATTTGAAGATGTTTCCTGCTGTTAAATCATCACATGACAATCAGTCAGAGCTCTCAGATAAACAGCTGCTGTGATTCCTGGACTTCAGCAGAGGTTCTGGTCTGTATAAAGACCACATGGTTACTAAACGTAATGATGCTTGTGTGAAATCAGAGCCAGTGATTTGCAGGCTGCAGTCAGACTGATCTTAGAGCTCTGACAAAGATGAACTGATCAATAGTTTAGTGTTGAAATGAGAGAACAAACACTTTGAGATCAGATTTGATGATGAGGATCATCGTCTCTATACATCTTGTAAAGCTGTCAGCTGTAATCCAGCTTTATTTCCTGCAGACATCAACACAACAACAACAGTCGTCTTCACATCGACTCAAACACATGATCACAACAAGCTTCTGGCTCATCTGATTGGCTGACTGTTCTCTCTCTCTCTGTCTTTTTGTCCAATCCTGAAGCCTGTCACCATTCTCCTCTCACAGCTTCACTGAGGAAAGCAGCACTGAAGAGGTTGGAGCTTCACCAGGAAATACTGGATCTTTGCTTTGATACTGACTGTGTTTAATACTAAACTGCTGAAACCAGCACAGACTGACTCCAACTCTCTACTCACTCCAGATCCTCCAGTGTGCAGTCTGGACTCTGCTGAAGATCAATCAACTGCTTCACGTCTGATTCCTTCAGGCTGTTTCCACTCAGATCCAGCCAACTCAGATGGGAGGGGTTGTCCTTCAGAGCTGAGGCCAGATAATCACAGCTGATCTCTGACAAACTGCAGCGCTCCAATCTGAATAAAGAATAAATGAAGTCAGTTTAGAAACAAAGTTCATGTTTGAAATGATGAAATGTTTCATAATCTGCCCATAGCTGAAGAAGATTTAAATGTAGAAGTTTAGAAAATGTGTGTGTGTGTGTGTGTGAGTGTGTGTGTGTATGTGTGTCTGTGCGTGTATGTGTGTCTGTGCGTGTGTGCGCGTGTCTGTGCGTGTGTGTTCGCGTGTGTGTGTGTCTGTGCGTGTGTATATGTGTGTGTCTGTGTATGTGAGTGTGTGTGTGTGTGCGTGTATGTGTGTCTATGTGTGTGCGTGTGTGTCTGTGTGTGTGTATGTGTGTCTATGCGTGTGTGGGTGTGTGTTAGAGTGTGTGTGTGTATATGTGTGTGTGTCTGTGTGTATATGTGTGTGTGTGTATGTGTGTGTGTGACTGTGTCTGTGTGTCTGAGCATGTGTGTGTGTGTGTATGTGTGTTGTGAAGGATCAATATCAATGATCAGACATTATTCATTAAAACACATTAAAGAATATAATAAAGAAGTATTTCTCCTTCATCAAGTAAACTTGATCAGTTTCAAACAGATATTAGTTGAGAGGATCTTCTGTTTACAGATGTGACTCTTTACCAACAATTAGAAACATTCATTTAACAACTAACAGTGAACATTTTCTACACTTCCTTTAATAATCACTCATCTTTATAACTACACACTAAACTTTGTATATATTTGGGGGAGGCCGGGGGGGGGGGGGGGGGGGGGGGGGTTGTCCTCTTCTGGACCTATGTTAAATTGTATACTGTCATTTGTAAACGTAAATAAAATAAACAAACTTTGTATATTCATAAAAATAAATAAATATTTAAAATAAAGTGAAGTTGATGATGTAAGTTATGTATGAACATAAATTAGGTTCAGATGTTAAACATTAAGATCAACAATAGTAACAGACAGTCAGTGAACTCACTCCAGAGTCTCCAGTTTGCAGTCTGGTCTCTCCACAAAACCACACAGCTGCTTCACTCCTGAATCCTTCAGCTTGTTTCCTCTCAGATCCAGCTCTCTGAGATGGGAGGGGTTGTCCTTCAGAGCTGAGGCCAGATAATCACAGCTGATCTCTGACAAACCGCACCAACACAATCTGAATAAAGAACAAATGAAGTCAGTTTAGAAACAAAGTTCATGTTTGAAATGATGAAATGTATCATAATCTGTTCAGAGCTGAAGAAGATTTAAATGTAGAAGTTTAGAAAATGTGTGTGTGTGTGTGTGTGTGTGTGTATGTGTGTGTCAGCGTGTGTGTATATGTGTGTGTTTGTCTGTGTGTGTGTGTGTGTGTGTGTATGAATGTGTGTGTGTGTGTGCGTGTCTGTTTGTGTGTCTGTGTGTGTGTCTATGTGTGTTTGTGTGTGTGTGTGTATGTATGTGTGTGTTAGAGTTTGTGTGTGTATATGTGTGTTTGTGCGTGTGCATGAGTGTGTGTATGTGTGTATATGTATGAATGTGTGTGTATGTGTGTGTGTATGTGTTACAGTGTGTGTGTATGTGTTACAGTGTGTGTGTGTGTGTGTGTGTGTTACTGTGTGTGTGTGTTACAGTGTGTGTGAGTGTGTGTGTTACAGTGTGTGTGTGTGTGTGTGTGTGTGTGTGTGTGTGTGTGTGTGTGTGTGTGTGTTGTGAAGGATCAATATCAATGATCAGACATTATTGATTAAAACACATTAAAGAATATAATAAAGAAATATTTCTCCTTCATCAAGTAAACTTGATCAGTTTCACACAGATATTAGTTGAGAGGATCTTCTGTTTACAGATGTGACTCTTTACCAACAATTAGAAACATTCATTTAACAACTAACAGTGAACATTTTCTACACTTCCTTTAACAATCACTCATCTTTATAACTACTCACTAAACTTTGTATATATTTGGGGGAAGGGGGGGGGGGATGCCGTCCTCTTCTGGACCTATGTTAAATTGTATACTGTCATTTGTAAAATAAATAAAAACTTTGTATATTCATAAAAATAAATAAATATTTAAAATAAAGTGAACCTCATGATGTAATGTATGTTATGTATGAACATAAATTAGGTTCAGATGTTAAACATTAAGATCAACAATAGTAACAGACAGTCAGTGAACTGACCTCAGAGTCTCCAGTTTGCAGTCTGGACTCTCCACAAAACCACACAGCTGCTTCACTCCTGAATCCTTCAGGTCGTTGAGGCTCATATTCAGCTCTCTCAGATGGGAGGGGTTGTCCTTCAGAGCTGAGGCCAGATAATCACAGCTGATCTCTGACAAACTGCAGCGCTCCAATCTGAAGAAAGAATAAATGAAGTCAGTTTAGAAACAACGTTCATGTTTGAAATAATGAAATGTTTCATAATCTGTTCAGAGCTGAATAAGATTTAAATGTAGAAGTTTAGAAAATGTGTGTGTGTAAGTGTCTGTGTGTGTGTGTGTGTGTGTGTGTGTGCGTGTATGTATGTATGTGTGTGTGTGTGTGTGGGTGTGTATGTGTGTGTCTGTGCGTGTGTGTGTATGAGTGCTACAATGTGTGTGTGTGTTACAGTGTGTATGTGAGTGTGTGTGTGTCTGAAGGATCAATATCAATGATCAGACATTATTGATTAAAACACATTAAAGAATATAATAAAGACATATTTCTCCTTCATCAAGTAAACTTGATCAGTTTCAAACAGATATTAGTTGAGAGGATCTTCTGTTTACAGATGTGACTCTTTACCAACAATTAGAAACATTCATTTAACAACTAACAGTGAACATTTTCTACACTTCCTTTAACAATCACTCATCTTTAGAACTACACACTAAACTTTGTATATATTTGGGGGAGGCCGGGGGGGGGGGGGGGGGTTGTCCTCTTCTGGACCTATGTTAAATAAACCTAAATTTAAAAAAAACGTTGCATATTAATAAAAATATATAAATATTAAAATTAAAGTGAACTTCATGATGTAAGTTATGTATGAACATAAATTAGGTTCAGATGTTAAACATTAAGATCAACAATAGTAACAGACAGTCAGTGAACTTACAGCAGAGTCTCCAGTTTGCAGTCTGGACTCTCCACAAAACCACACAGCTGCTTCACTCCTGAATCCTGCAGGTCGTTGTCACCCAGATCCAGCTCTCTCAGATGGGAGGGGTTGTCCTTCAGAGCTGAGGCCAGATAATCACAGCTGATCTCTGACAAACCGCACCAACACAATCTGAATAAAGAATAAATGAAGTCAGTTTAGAAACAAAGTTCATGTTTGAAATGATGAAATGTTTCATAATCTGTTCAGAGCTGAAGAAGATTTAAATGTAGAAGTTTAGAAAATGTGTATGTGTGTGTATATGTGAGTGTGTGTGCGTGTGTATGTGTGTGTATGCGTGTTACAGTGTGTGTGTGTGTGTGTGTGTGTGTGTGTGTGTTACTGTGTGTGTGTGTGTGTATGTGTTACAGTGTGTGTGTGTGTGTGTTACAGTGTGTGTGTGTGTGTGTGTATGTCTGTGTGTGTGTTGTGAAGGATCAATATCAATGATCAGACATTATTCATTAAAACACATTAAAGAATATAATAAAGAAATATTTCTGCTTCATCAAGTAAACTTGATCAGTTTCACACAGATATTAGTTGAGAGGATCTTCTGTTTACAGATGTGACTCTTTACCAACAATTAGAAACATTCATTTCTACTACTCACTCTCACAACTAACTGAACATTTTCTATACTTCCTTTAAAAACATGGCAGGTCAACTTGACCTGGTGCACGCACACAATGACGCACGACACCACACGCAATCAATGGTATAAAGGGTCTGTAAGGGCGTGCCTCGGGGCTGTTTTGCCATTCGTTGGTCTATCGTTGCTGTTTGTATTGTTGCTGAGTATCTGCAATAAAGATCCCAGTTGGCTGTTCAACGACTTCTGTTCTCCGTCTCATACTTTAAGATTACCAAAGTTAGGTAATCGGGCAAAGCTTCTATAGGGCAAAGCTTCTATCGGGCAAAGCTTCTATACTACACACTAAACTTTGTATATATTGGGGGGGGGGGGCTGCTATGTTAAATTGCATACTGTCATTTGTAAACCTAAATAAAATAAACAACTTTGTATATTACTAAAAATAAATAAATATTAAAAATAAAGTGAACTTTATGATGTAAGTTACGTATGAATATAAATTAGGTTCAGATGTTAAACATTAAGATCAACAATAGTAACAGACAGTCAGTGAACTGACCTCAGAGTCTCCAGTTTGCAGTCTGGACTCTCCACAAAACCACACAGCTGCTTCACTCCTGAATCCTTCAGCTTGTTTCCTCTCAGATCCAGCTCTCTGAGATGGGAGGGGTTGTCCTTCAGAGCTGAGGCCAGATAATCACAGCTGATCTCTGACAAACTGCAGCGCTCCAATCTGAATAAAGAATAAATGAAGTCAGTTTAGAAACAAAGTTCATGTTTGAAATTATGAAATGTTTCATAATCTGTTCAGAGCTTAAGAAGATTTAAATGTAGAAGTTTAGAACATGTGTGTGTGTGTTACTGTGCATGTGTGTGTGTTACTGTGTGTGTGTGTGTGTGTGTGTGTGTGTGTGTGTGTGTGTCTATGTATGTGTGTGTGTGTCTATGTATGTGTGTTTGTGTATGTGTGTTTGTGTGTCTGTGTGTGTGTTAGAGTATGTGTGTCTGTGTGTGTGTGTGTTAGAGTGTGTGTGTTGGTGTGTGTTAGAGTGTGTGTCTGTGTGTGTGTTGTGAAGCATCAATATCAATGATCAGACATTATTCATTAAAACATTTAATAATAATAAAGAAATATTTCTCCTTCATCAAGTAAACTTGATGAGTTTGAAACAGAATATTTAGAACTAAATTCCCTCTTTGAGTTTGGATCCCTCCACTGCAGCTCAGCAAGGAAACACTGAAGAAACACAAACATACTTACTTGATATGTGGAACTCAGACTGCTGAAGCCTCATATTAGTTTACACTCTGGAAGTCATTTTTACTCACAACAAGACTGTGGATTTTAAATTCCTGAAAACATTTGTGTTCAGCAAATCCTGAAAATTATGAACCAAACATTTGAAACTTCACTGAAGGATTTAAATTTAATAAAAAGAAATAAATCTACCAAAGCTACAGTCAGTGAACTCACCTCAGAGTCTTCAGTCTACAGTTTGGACTCTCCAGTCCAGCAGACAGACGCTTCACTGATGAATCAGACTGTGTGCTTCCACTCAGGTCCAGATGTGTCAGATGGGAAGAGTGGTACTTCACAGCTGAGGCCAAAACTTCACAGTGAGTCTCTGAGAGTCCACGATCAGAAAGTCTGTAATGACACAAATATTCCAACATATGTTATCATGAAAGAGGAAACTTTTTATTTACTTCATGCATTTGATGATCAAACAGTTTGATGCTCATTATTTTGATGAACATTTGTTCTTCTCATCATCTTTTTATAGAATCTATTTTTTCTGATGCATTTTATTCCTTAAATGTAAAAATGAAGCTCAGAGAAAGTTCAGACAGGAAGAGCATCTTTTTTACAAGCTCACATCTATAGTTTGATATCCCTCTCATCCCTCAGTCATTCTGATCTTTCTCACAGCTCATCATTTCCTTTCTGTCATTTCTGGGGCATCAATTAAGACGTCAGCTGTTCACATCACCTGCTCAAATCTAACCAATAGCACCCTGACACACCTTCTTTGTCAGCCTATCATATTGCAGCTGTCTTTTTAAATGTTTCTCCCTCTCTGCTCAGTGATTACAGAGCTGCTGCATATCAGGATGATTCAGATTCAAGTAGTTGACTCTTGGGAGAAATGTCAAGTATCAGGCTTTGTCAACCAGCACAGTCTGCTGTTGTACTCACTGCATGTTTATCAATTGTAGCCTGTTCATTGAAGCAGTGTTCAGTCAGCGTGACTGCTCTCTGCTGCTGTGGGAACATGTGTGTGCAAATATTAGTAGCCTAGTACTTGGATTTCTATCTAGACATTGTAGCTGCGTTGCTGTCTGCATCACTTTAACTTCCTCTTTTCAAGCAGCAATAGTTTTACCTAGCCTTTGTCCAAAAGTCAAGTCACACACAGATGAGATCAGCTGTCCTAATTAACATTGATTCAGGTGCCTGGTTCAGTGAGCCGCAGTCTGTGTCCAGCCAAAGATCTTCTCTGAGAGAAGATGCTTGCTTGCTCTGTTTTGTTTCTTCATCAAACAATGTTCATGAAACATGGCCACTCTAAAGATTTCCAGTAAGTAAGTAAGCATCTTTCTTTGCTCACAGGTAACATCTATCACAAGAGCTTTTCATAAAGTCACTTTGAAGGTTGTTTCTATGCAGCATTTAACTTTGTATTTGGGTTCCAGTGATTCAGCAGTAAGCTTCCTAGCTAGCGCTGCATGTACGTAGCTGCTAGGCTAAATAGTAAAATTCACTGTTGGTTTTATTTGATTTCCAACATTTGTACAGAGCTGACCATGCTCCTCTGATACTGATGATTCTAGACAGGAAACACTTATTTTCATGCTTCGTCTTTCACTTTAGTTTCCTTTCATTCATTCAGAACATCTTCATCATTGAGGATTTCATCGTCATCAGTAAGGGCTTCATCTTCATCAGTAAGGACTTCATCTTCATCAGTAAGGACTTCATCTTCATCAGTAAGAACTTCATCTTCCTCAGTAAGGACTTCCTCTTCATCAGTGTGACATGTAGCATCAGCAGCTTCACCATCGCTGGCTACAACACCAACAGCACTTCAGAGTAAAAGTCAAATGTTGAGTTGCATGTATTCTGCTGTCATTTCAGTGATTACGTTATTTTATTTAGCGTCGCTGTCATTATGACTATGACAACATGATGTAGATGACAGGTGATGTGATCTACAGGCTGACTGTGTAGTTATTCTATCATATTTACAATATGATTTTAGAAGCCCCTTTCTTCTGAAGATGAATTCATTGACCTCTTTTATTCATCCTTTAACAAGGTCTACAGATATATCAAATGAAGGAGCACGTTGATCTTCAGACTCAGGTTATTTATTAATGATGTAATGTACTCAGCAGACATGTGAGGTAATTATCAGCTCCTCTTCAAGCTCTTCAATAAATGACAGATGAAAGGTGTGTAAAGCTAACAGCTATGGTAAGCTCTGCATATAACTGGTGGTTGGTGCTTCATGTTTAGTCTCACCATTCTTTAGCTGCTCTCTAATCTCTGCTCACTGCTGAGCTCCTTGGAGCTTCCAATCATCTCTGACTTCAATCATCATTGTATGTTACTGCCTAGTTTAATAAGTACAAGTTAGTCCTGATCTCTAGCATTGCTGGCTATGGCCCATCATGCAACAGGGCAGACTGGACAAGTTCACATTGGTAGCTGTTCAACTCATCATGCCCGTTAGCATCGCTGCTGCTAATGGAGCTCTGGTTTTATTATATCGGCTTATGATTGACATGTTTATTATTCTTAGTGTGCAATAAAGAAACCTGTCATGCTCATTATTTAGTTTCATCTCTTAGATTATTATTATTATTCAAGATAATCCTGAAAATTATGAAACAAACAGTGAAGGATGTGAATTAAATCAAAAGAAAACAATCTACCAAAGTTACAGTCAGTGAACTCACCTCAGAGTCTTCAGTTTACAGTTTGGACTCTCCTGTACAGCAGACAGAAGCTTCTCTGATGAATCAGACAGTCTGTAGAGACTCAGGTGCAGCTCTGTCAGATGAGGGTTGGACTTCACAGCTGAGGTCACAACTTTACAGTCAGTGTCTGAGAGTCCACAGTCAGTAAGTCTGTAATGACATGAAATGAATGAATGAAATTATTATTATGAGTTTATTCCTTTAATATAAAACAGTTGAGAGATAAACAGGAAACAAGAGGAGAGAGATCAGTGGAAGCTGCAGTTATACTGGAAGCATCTTAACCAGTAAGCTACCAGAACACTCCCAGTTCAGCTGATGCTGTCTCACTGTGCTTGAATGAAACAATCATTCTCATCACTCTCTCTCAGACCTGTACACTTTAATCTTTGTTTAGCTTTAATCTTGCAGATGAAGGAGAGAACATGGAGTTACATTGAGGCTTCCATAATGTGCACAGTGTGTGTGTGTGATCTGATCCCATGTCTGTCTCCACTAAGTTAACATGAGGACATCTTGATTAGAAAACCACTTTTACTGTCCACTATGTTTAATGTGACTGCAGGATATTTAGACTCAGTTCAGCTCAGTGAACAGTTCCAGTTGAGAAAGATCATCTCTCTTTGCTACCTGCTGCTGTCAGGTTCACATCCATAAGCAGCTACATTTACTGACTGTTCACAAACACTAATGAAACTAATAATCAAAGATGATTCAGATCTTATTTTAAAGCCTGCTGAGTAAAATCAGGTATTACCTGTATGTCTGATTATATATCATGTAATAATAACTTTACTGCATTCACTGATAACTGTAAAATACTGATATATGTTGTGATAAAATGCTGCTGTAATAAAACCTCAACCACAACCTCTAAAGTCCTTCATGTGTTTCACCAGGTTTGAATGAATCCTCCAACACACAAAGGAAGAGAAAGAGAAGAAAACACTGTCAAATCCAATAATGACTAGAAATAAATAGAATAACTGTTCATTAACTTAACAGCTATAAACATCAACATTATTTAAACTCACAACATTTAAACAGCTCAACAACATCTGAGACTAAATATAACTGACATGTTATTTCAGATATAAACAAGTAGAGCACTATTTTAACTATAATAAAACATTTATATTATTTATATTTGAAGAACTAAACTACTAATCTACACTGATTTATAATGTTCACATCTGGACTTACTGAGCCTTTCTGCAGTTCCACACAGCTGGGATCAGTCTCCGTCGTCCATCATATGATGTGTTGTACTTCTTCAGGTCCAACTCATCCAGAGGCTCCTCTGACATCTGCAGCATGTAGGCCAGAGCTGAGCAGTCAATCACAGAGAGTCTCTTCTCTGATCTGTTCTCTGACTTCAGGAACTCTTGGATCTCCTGATGTACTGAGCGGTCGTTCATCTCCATCAGACAGTGGAAGATGTTGATGCTTCTGTCAGGAGAGATATCATCACTGTTCATCCACTTCAGGTTGTCGATGACTCTCTGGATGGTTTCTGGACTGTTGTCTGTCTGACCCAGCAGGCCTCCTAAGAGACTCTGGTTGGACTCCAGAGAGAGGCCATGAAGGAAGCGGACAAACAGGTCCAGGTGGCCATTTTTACTTCTGAGAGATTTCTGCATGGCTGCCTTCAGGAAGCCATGCAGAGATGAGGAACTGTCTCTTCCCAGGAAGTCCTCCACTAACTTTGTCTTCCTGCTGGTGTAACAGTGGTACATGTAGACTGCAGCCAGAAACTCCTGAACGCTCAGATGAACAAAGCTGTAGACTGGTTTCTGGAAGATCACACTCTCTCTTTTGAAGATCTGTGTACAAACTCCTGATAACACCGAGGCCTCTGTGACATCAAGACCACACTGCTCCAGGTCTTCGTGGTAGAACATGATGTTTCCTTTCTCCAGTTGTTCAAACGCCAGCCTCCCCAGCTTTAGAAGAAGGTTCCTGTCAGCCTTCGTCAGCTCCTGTAGACTCGTCTCATGTCCCTCATTATACTTGTTCTTCTTCCTCTTTGTCTGAACCAGCAGGAAGTGTGAGTACATGTCAGTCAGGGTCTTGGGCAGCTCTCCTCTCTGGTCTGGAGTCAACATGTGGTCCAGAACTGTAGCAGTGATCCAGCAGAACACTGGGATGTGACACATGATGTGGAGGCTCCTGGATGTCTTGATGTGTGAGATGATTGTGCTGGACTGCTCTTCATCACTGAATCTCCTCCTGAAGTACTCCTCCTTCTGGGGGTCAGTGAAGCCTCGTACTTCTGTTACCCTGCTAACACATGAACGAGGGATCTGATTGGCTGCTGCAGGTCGGGAAGTTATCCAGACGAGAGCCGAGGGAAGCAGCTTCCCCTTGATGAGGTTTGTCAGCAGCACGCTGACTGATGACTTCTGTGTGACATCAGACACGACCTCACTGTTGTTGAAATCCAGTGAAAGTCTGCTTTCATCCAGGCCGTCAAAGATGAACAAAACTTTACAGCCAGCGAGCTTCTTTGCTGTGAGCTTCTGTAATGTTGGATAGAAAACATGGATCAGCATGAGCAGACTGTACTGCTCATCTTTGATCAAGTTCAGCGACCTGAACGAGAACAGAATCAGCAGACTGATATCTTGGTTTTCGGAGCGCTGTGCCCAGTCCAGAGTGAACTTCAGCACTAAGAAGGTTTTTCCAACGCCAGCGACGCCGTTCATCAGAACCACTCTGACTCTGTGTAAGACTTCACAGATGTCCTGATCCTTGGTTGGAGCGTCATGGAGGGTCTTCATCTTGGACGCTGTTTCAAGCTGCCTCACCTCATGTTGGGTATTAACCTCTTCAGTTTCCTGTTGGTCAGGTAAGACTTTAAAGATGTCCTGACACTTGATTGGAGCGTCATGGAGGGTCTTCATCTTGGAAGCTCTTTCAAGCTGCCTCACCTCATGTTGGGTATTAACCTCTTCACTCTGTCCCTCTGTGATGTGGACCTCAGTGAAGATGCTGATGAGGAAGGTTTTAGTTCCTGCTTCATCAGTTCCTTGAGTCACACATTCACATGTGCTGCTCAGACTGATCTGATGTTCATCTAAAACCTCCTGCAGACCACTTTCTGCTGAAAGAGAAGAAAAAAGGTAGAATGAAACAGAAATCAGTGTGACTGTTAATGTTCAGTAGGATAGAGGAGGTAGATTCCTGTTTTCAGAGATGATGACATCAGCAGACAGATCTTCAGTCTTACTTTGTACAGTGCTGGTCTGACTGTCTGTCTGCAGTCCAGGTCTGGTTCTGGATCTTTCTGCACACTGGGGACAGGAGGAGACTCCTGATGAAGCAGACTGGTCCCAGTATGAGGTGATGCAATGTCTGCAGAACCAGTATCCACAGCTGGTAGAGACTGGATCCTTCAGGACATCCTGACACAAAGAACAGCAGGACAGCTGCTCCTCCACAGAAACAGCCCTCCTCTTTCTCTCTCTGTGGACATGAACACATTCTTTAGGTCACATGACATTAGTGGAGGCCAACCGACAGCTCACAAGCTGCATGCAGCTCTTTCCCCACATAAACAGTCCAGACTGTCAGTATTTACACACTTACACAGTTTCTGGTCTTCAGCCTCTGAGATTCAACACATTCAGTTTGAAATAAAATAAAATAAACTACAATCACAAGAGTTCAACAGTAATTAGACAACAATGTGCCAGCAAAGGCAGAGAAGAAGAAGAAGACTGTAAACTAGTAAACATGGATGTAAACAATGCAGGATTTAAAATAGATGTTTGATGAGGAGGGAAGTGGATTCAACACATTAGTTAGACCACAAGGAGACACACAATGTGTTTTGGTAAGTAAGTCAATGTGAACATGACTTTAGTCTGTTAACAAGAAAACTCCACAGGCTCCTTAAAGCTACTCTGAACCATTAAAAGTCAGGAACAATAAGCAGGAGGAAACTGAGCCGAACAGAAAAGTCCACTAGTGAAAAATAACTGACTGCTGCTCTTTTGTGTTGTGTTGCTGAACAGAGAGCTCTGCTAAATATCTTCATAATGCATCTTTTCATGAGTGTTTCTCTCTCTCTGTTTCTGCTATAGTCTCTCTCCCTCTGTGTGAGTGTGACGTTAAACATCAGACTCAGTTTCCTCTGCTGCAGTGGTCAGTCTGCAGTGATAAATCAGCTGCAGCAGGCTGTTTCTATACATTTACATGACCTCCTCCCATATTTAGTGTCTTTGAACAGGAACACGTTAAGACACAGTCTGTATTACATGAGACCAAACATTGTACCTGCTGCTGCAGTCCTTTAGTAAATAAGGACAGACACAGTTTGACTTGTTAGTAAATCCTTAGTAAATATCACCCTGGGTTACCTGCTGCTACTTTACATTTATTGACTGGAAAATCAAACAGCAATAGCAGCCCTGTCTCTGGTTAACATGAACATGAAGATCTGTTGGAGATTACAGCTGAATGGAAGCTACTTCATTGTTTCTTTCCTTCATATCTACACTACAACCTTCATGAAAGCGTCTCACTGAATCATCTTCAGCTCAGTTTACAGTAGAAACAGTCTCTTACTTTGTGTCTGAGGGTCCAGGTTCATTACTGAAGAATAGAGGAAGTTCTTTAGACTGGTTACTCTTCATAGACAGACAGCTGGATATTACAGACTCTGCTCTCTGTCTGTAGAAACAATTATTATTAAATACATATAAGTTCTTATAAAGCTCAGATGCAGTGTGAAACATGATTTAATAAAGATAATTAATAGTTATGTTTATATCTCCTTCTGCATGTTTTAAACATTTTATCTTCAGCTGCAAACTGGATCAATTCACTCAAGAGTTTTTGCAAATGATTTTGCTGGACTGTCACATTAACTTGTTCCTGTCTACAAAGCCAACAACACAATCTGTCCTCTGCTTCTTAACCTGTATTAAATATTGGTTGAAGCAACTAATAAACATTTCTGAACAGCAATCAAGCATCTTTCACTAAATGAAAGATATAAATGAAGAAATAATACAGTCAATGCTCAAAGACCAAAAGGATCAGTGACTGAATTATAAAAAACTCAGTTTTATAAAATAAATATTGTTGTAATGAAGATTATCAAATGATATTAATTTATTATTATTTATTCATTATTTCTTTCCTTCATATCTACACTACAACCTTCATGAAAGCGTCTCACTGAATCATCTTCAGGTCAGTTTACAGTAGAAACAGTCTCTTACTTTGTGTCTAACGGTCCAGGTTCATTACTGAAGTATAGAAGAGGATCTTTAGACCAGTCACTCTTCATAGACAGACAGCTGGATATTACAGACTCTGCTCCGTCCTCCTCTTCCTCCTCTTTCTTCATCTTCTGGAGTCTGAGAGGTAAACCAGTAACACTGGAGACACACACACATACACAGTATAATAAACCTTCAATGTTGTGATTCAGTGTTCCTCTCTCTCCTCTCTGCCAACCGGTCAGTTGATGTTCTCCCACTTTGAGTCTGGTTTTGAGGTTTCTTCCTGTTAAAATTGAGTTTTTTTTGAAGTACTGCTCATGTGGGAATGTTGGGTCTCTTTAAAATTAAACTTGAAGAGTTCGGTTTAGCTTATTTGAGGATTTTCGGTCTGCATTAAGAGCTCATCATAGCACAGAGACTGCACTAGTACAAGTTACAAATGACTACTAAAAACAATGGACTTCTCTCTGTCCTCATCCTGTTAGACCTTAGTGCTGCCTTTGACACTATTGATCATCAAATCCTGTTGCAGAGACTTGAACATTTAATTGGCATTAAAGGAAGAGCATTAAAATGGTTTAAATCGTATTTATCTGATAGATTTCAGTTTGTAAATGTTAATGATAAATCCTCCATGCAAACAAAAGTTAGACATGGTGTTCCTCAGGGTTCAGTGTTTGGACCAATACTATTCTCCTTATATATGTTTCCTTTAGTTAATACTATTCTCCTTATATATGTTTCCTTTAGTTAATACTATTCTCCTTATATATGTTTCCTTTAGTTAATACTATTCTCCTTATATATGCTTCCTTTAGTTAACACTATTCTCCTTATATATGTTTCCTTTAGTTATACTATTCTCCTTATATATGTTTCCTTTAGTTATACTATTCTCCTTATATATGTTTCCTTTAGTTAATACTATTCTCCTTATATATGTTTCCTTTAGTTAATACTATTCTCCTTATATATGCTTCATTTAGTTAATACTATTCTCCTTATATATGCTTTCTTTAGGAAACACTATCCGGAAACACTCAATAAATGTGCATTGTTCTGCAGATGATACTCAATTATATCTATCAATAAAGCCAAATGAAATTAACCAATTAACTAAACTACAAACATGCATTAAGGACATAAAGGCCTGGATGACCTGCAACTTCCTGTTATTAAACTCAGTTAATAGTTATTGTGCTTGGCCCTAAACACTTTATAAAACACATTATCTAATGACATAACTACTCTGGATGGCATTTCTCTGGCATCCAGCACCACTGTAAGGAACCCAGGAGTTATATTTGATCAGGATTTATCTTTTAATTCCCACATAAAACATATTTCAAGGACTGCCTTCTTTCATCTGCGTAATATTGTCAAAATTAGACACTTCCTGTCTCAAAATGATGCTGAAAAACTCATCCATGCATTTGTTACTGACGCACAAACCAGGAAAACAACAACAGGAAACATCGTTTAACACCTCAAACTCTGTCATTTCACATTTAATCAACTAAACAATGAATGTGATCAATAATCATCAGATTGATCAATAATGACAGTAATCATTATTTACAGTCCTGATATTAACACTCACCTGCCTCACACTGTTTTCCTGCTTCTGCTCTGATGTGAAATGGCGTCTGACTGAACACTTGAAACTTTAACTTCCTGTCTGTTTGTTCCTCTTTTTCATTTCCTGAAAGTCACGTGTCTGTGTGTGCGTGTCTGTGTGTATGTGTGTGTGTGTATGTGTGTGTGTGAGAACATAACATACGCCACGTAATGTATATAATAATACAGTCAGACATCAGACGTCTTTTACAAATTGCATCCACTCTAATCTAGTCAAAAAGCAGTGTGTAGTCGGCTCACATGTCAGATGTCTGAGTTGTTTCAAAAACTCAACATCCTGCTTATAAATATAATAAATATGAGTAATGTTGATCAGATGGTGCATTTAAAGACATCTAAGAACATTCAGATTTTCATGAACGCACCATCAGACTTTCAGCTCTGAATGAGTTAAATCATTGAGTGTTTGATTCATTTAAATTGTATTAAAACAGTCGTGATGTGATGAAGACATTCAAATGTATGTGTGAGTGAATAACAGCAAACATCTGTCTGCAGTAAAAAGTGGAAGCTGCAGCAGAAGTTAATCACAGCTTTAAACTGAATTACAATGTTGAGAAAAACCTTCATTCACATTTCATCTGGTTCACTTTGGAGTGAATTCAGTAACCATGGCGACAATCTGGTTTCTCACAAACAGTTTAAATGTTTGTGTTCTCATCTGCAATATTATTTATATTCACTTTAAGTTAGATGACCTCATATGTTCCATATATGATCCCATAATATATGATTCACAGTTTATGTTTGTTGTCATACATCCTGGCTGGGTCCAAAACCTCTCCTTTATTCACTCATTCACTGCTCCCTGAATAATAAACACTAAATAATTCACTCATTCACTGCTCCCTGAATAATAAACACTAAATAATTCACTCATTCACTGCTCCCTGAATAATAAACACTAAATAATTCACTCATTCACTGCTCCCTGAATAATAAACACTAAATAATTCACTCATTCACTGCTCCCTGAATAATAAACACTAAATAATTCACTCATTCACTGCTCCCTGAAAAATAAACACTAAATAATTCACTCATTCACTGCTCCCTGAATAATAAACACTAAGTAATTCACTCATTCACTGCTCCCTGAATAATAAACACTAAATAATTCACTCATTCACTGCTCCCTGAATAATTAACACTAAATAATTCACTCATTCACTGCTCCCTGAATAATAAACACTAAATAATTCACTCATTCACTGCTCCCTGAATAATAAACACTAAATAATTCACTCATTCACTGCTCCCTGAATAATAAACACTAAATAATTCACTCATTCACTGCTCCCTGAATAATAAACACTAAATAATTCACTCATTCACTGCTCCCTGAATAATAAACACTAAATAATTCACTCATTCACTGCTCCCTGAATAATAAACACTAAATAATTCACTCATTCACTGCTCCCTGATTAATAAACACTAAATAATTCACTCATTCACTGCTCCCTGAATAATAAACACTAAATAATTCACTCATTCACTACTCCCTGAAAAATAAACACTAAATAATTCACTCATTCACTGCTCCCTGAATAATTAACACTAACTAATTCACTCATTCACTGCTCCCTGAATAATAAACACTAAATAATTCACTCATTCACTGCTCCCTGAATAATTAACACTAACTAATTCACTCATTCACTGCTCCCTGAATAATAAACACTAAATAATTCACTCATTCACTGCTCCCTGAATAATAAACACTAAGTAATTCACTCATTCACTGCTCCCTGAATAATTAACACTAAATAATTCACTCATTCACTGCTCCCTGAATAATAAACCTCTCCTTTATTCACTCATTCACTGCTCCCTGAATAATAAACACTAAATAATTCACTCATTCACTGCTCCTTGAATAATAAACACTAAATAATTCACTCATTCACTGCTCCCTGAATAATAAACACTAAATAATTCACTCATTCACTGCTCCCTGAATAATAAACACTAAGTAATTCACTCATTCACTGCTCCCTGAATAATTAACACTAAATAATTCACTCATTCACTGCTCCCTGAATAATAAACATTAAATAATTCACTCATTCACTGCTCCCTGAATAATAAACACTAAATAATTCACTCATTCACTGCTCCCTGAATAATATACACTAAATAATTCACTCATTCACTGCTCCCTGAATAATAAACATTAAATAATTCACTCATTCACTGCTCCCTGAATAATAAACACTAAATAATTCACTCATTCACTGCTCCCTGAATAATAAACACTGAATAATTCACTCATTCACTGCTCCCTGAATAATAAACACTAAATAATTCACTCATTCACTGCTCCCTGAATAATAAACATTAAATAATTCACTCATTCACTGCTCCCTGAATAATAAACACTAAATAATTCACTCATTCACTGCTCCCTGAATAATAAACACTAAATAATTCACTCATTCGCTGCTCCCTGAATAATAAACACTAAATAATTCACTCATTCACTGCTCCCTGAATAATTAACACTAACTAATTCACTGATTCACTGCTCCCTGAATAATAAACACTAAATAATTCACTCATTCACTGCTACCTGAATAATAAACACTAAATAATTCACTCATTCACTGCTCCCTGAATAATAAACACTAAATAATTCACTCATTCACTGCTCCCTGAATAATAAACACTAAATAATTCACTCATTCACTGCTCCCTGAATAATAAACACTAAATAATTCACTCATTCACTGCTCCCTGAATAATAAACACTAAATAATTCACTCATTCACTGCTCCCTGAATAATAAACACTAAATAATTCACTCATTCACTGCTCCCTGAATAATAAACACTAAATAATTCACTCATTCACTGCTCCCTGAATAATAAACACTAAATAATTCACTCATTCACTGCTCTTTGAATAATAAATACTAAATAATTCACTCATTCACTGCTCCCTGAATAATAAACACTAAATAATTCACTCATTCACTGCTCTTTGAATAATAAATACTAAATAATTCACTCATTCACTGCTCCCTGAATAATAAACACTAAATAATTCACTCATTCACTGCTCTTTGAATAATAAATACTAAATAATTCACTCATTCACTGCTCCCTGAATAATAAACACTAAATAATTCACTCATTCACTGCTCCCTGAATAATAAACACTAACTAATTCACTGCTCCCTGAATAATAAACACTAAATAATTCACTCATTCACTGCTCCCTGAATAATAAACACTAAATAATTCACTCATTCACTGCTCCCTGAATAATAAACACTAAATAATTCACTCATTCACTGCTCCCTGAATAATAAACACTAAATAATTCACTCATTCACTGCTCCCTGAATAATAAACACTAAATAATTCACTCAGCAGCAAATCAAGATTTCTGACTCTAACTAATCTTCATCATTTTGTGTCGTCATCATCAGCTGTAGAGTCATGTGACGGTAGTTTTCACGTCTTTAAAATGTGGACTCTACTTTTTTGGTTCCATGGTGGAATATTTGAGGACAAAATACTCACCAGACACTTTATACGGTTCACCTTGCTGGTACCGGGTTGGACCCCCTTTCATTGTTGGTGGCAGAGATTCAACAAGGTGCTGAAACATTCCTCACACATTTTGGTTCATATTAACATGATGACATCACACAGCTGCTGCAGATCCATGATGACAATCTCCTGTTCCACCTCATCCCAAAGCTGCTCTGTTAGACTGAGATCTTTGAGTCCAGTGAACTCATCGTCATGTTCCAGAAACCGGTCTGAGAGGGTCTGAGCTTTGGGACATGGAGCGTTAGAAGATGGTCCACTGTGGTCTTAAAGGGACGGACATGGTCAGCAGCAGCACTCAAGTGGGTTGTGGTCTTTAAATGATGCTCAGGTGGTACTAAAGGGTCCAAAGTGTGCCAGGACCCCCCTCCCCCCCCGCCTCCTACACCATGACCCCCCAGCAGCAGCCTGACCCGCTGATACCAGGCAGGATGGATCCATACTTCATGTTCTGACCCGACCGTCTGAATGTGGCAGCAGAGACTCATCAGACCCGCCGATGTTCTTCCAGTCTTCTATCGTCCAGTTTTGGTGATCTTCAGTTTCCTGTTCTGAGCTGAGAGGAACCCGGTCTGGTCTCCTGCTGCTGGATCCCGTCTGCTTCAAGCTTCCACATGTTGAGCCTTCAGAGACGGTCTTCTGCAGACCTCGGTTGTAATGAGGAGTTATTTGAGGGACTGTTTCCTTTCTATCATCTCCAACCAGTCTGACCTTTGACCTCTGGCATCAACAAGGCATTTCCCTCTTTTTGGGAGCATCCTCTGTAAACCCTGAGATGGTTCTAGATCACGTTCACAGTCTCTTAAACCAACGTTCTTCTTCGTTCTGATGCTCAGTTTGAACTTCAGCAGCTCGTCTTCACCACGTCTACATGAATAAATGAGCTGAGTTGCTGCCGTGTGATTGGCTGGTTAGATATTTGAGTTAAGGAGCAGTTGAACAGGTGTACCTAATAAAGCAGGTGATGAGTGTTTAGTGGAGATTTTTACACAGTCATTCAACACTCACATAAAATGGTGGAAGGTAAATGTAGAGCACTGTGTAGTAAATACGGAGTGATTTCAGACACAGCTCCTGTTCTCTTGTGATGTAATATCCTATGGGAGTATTGTCACTGTGTACTTTATACTAAACTTTATGTTACTGCGTTGTTTTTTACACATGAAGAAGAGTAAAGTGTCGTTCCTGATGTGTTTACAGCGCTGTGATGAAGAACCAGACGTAAACTCTGGGAGTCTTCAGCAGTCTGGATTAAATTAACCGGCTCTGTTTGGGATTAACTCAGGTTTACTGGAGTCACTGTTAAACCGGATAAATCACCACGGCAACTGATGCTGAAGAGTCAACCTGCTCCAGACCACCGACCAATCAGATCACTGGAAAATAAAGAGTCATCATTCCTACAGGATCCCGACATGGACAAAAGTCCTGAGTTTACAATAAAGTGACGAGTAAAAGAGATAAATATGTTTTTATAGATCAGTAGAAACATTTTACTGTTTAAAGTTTCAGTCCAAATAACACGAGACACCTGAGTGATGAGAATTAATGATGAATAAAAACCAAAGATTATCCAGACTGTACTAGTACTTTACTGTAGTACAGTTAGAGGTACATGTACTTTACTGTAGTACAGTTAGAGGTACTAGTACTTTACTATAGTACAGTTACAGGTACTAGTACTTTACTGGAGTACAGTTTGAGGTACTTGTACTTTACTGTAGTACAGTTAGAGGTACTAGTACTTTACCGTAGTACAGTTAGAGGTACTAGTACTTTACTGTAGTAGTTTGAGGTAGTTGTACTTTACTGTAGTACAGTTTGAGGTAGTTGTACTTTACTGTAGTACAGTTAGAGGTACTTGTACTTTACTGTAGTAGTTTGAGGTAGTTGTACTTTACTGTAATACAGTTAGAGGTACATGTACTTTACTGTAGTAGTTTGAGGTAGTTGTACTTTACTGTAATACAGTTAGAGGTACTTGTACTTTACTGTAGTAGTTTGAGGTAGTTGTACTTTACTGTAATACAGTTAGAGGTACTTGTACTTTACTGTAGTACAGTTTGAGGTACTAGTACTTTTATGTAGTACAGTTTGAGGTACTTGTACTTTACTGTAGTGCAGTTAGAGGTACTAGTACTTCATTGTAGTACAGTTTGAGGTACTAGTACTTTACTGTAGTACAGTTAGAGGTACTAGTACTTTACTGTAGTACAGTTTGAGGTACTTTTTCCTGCTGTTACATCTACCAGTAATAGTTCAGTTATCAAATATTGCTGTAAAGTCTTTATGAACTAAAACACATTGTTTTACTGTTGTTGTAACCAGCTTCCAAAATATACTTGTGACGGCCTGCCCCTCTGTCTGTTCATTGGCTGTGTGACTTCCCTGGGTGGAGGTGGGGACAGGTCGTCAGTCCAATTTGTCTCACCTGTGGTGTTTGGAGCACTGGGGATTTAAGGGCTGTCTGAATGTTTGTACAGTCTCTCTCTTGCTGCCTTCAGACTGGACTTGGGTTCAGGCTTCCACCTGCCATGTGGACCGAAGTATTTCTACTTCCTGCATTCAACACTTCACACAACACCTTTCACTCATCCATACACTGCACACATGACTGACTTTTAAACACAACCTATCACACATCCTTTTGCTTTATTTTGCTATAAGTTTATTATATTTGTTTGGTATAATCTGATTTCCATTTGACTAATTTACCTATTAGTTTAATTTCAAGTTAAAATGATTTAATAATAAATTAATTTTGATTTGATATCTCTTGTGTGGACTCCCTTTTTGCCACTAACTGGCCCGGTTTGTGACCTACTTTACCAGTAACTTTAACACTATATTAAGCTTATTTTGTGTTTAACTGCACAAATAAAAGACTTTACTAAATATAAAGTGTGATATTGTGTGATATCAATGATGAGAGGCAGAGACTTTACCTTCAGTAGAGTTGTGTTTATTGCTGAAACTATCAGAGACACATGATAACATGGACAGGTTCTGTCTCTCATAGCTGAGCTCTACATACTCTGCATGCTGCTCTTCATCATTCCCTCATACCAATACCACTGGAGCCCTCTGCTGGTCCTGTCCTGCAATCACATGCACACACTTCATAACACAAGAACACATTATAGAAACACATTTGGTCATTTACATTATGAAGAATATTAAATCACATTAACATAGTTCATTAATCTGAATGAGCAGCTATTAACTGTTTAACCCTCCTGTTGTCCTCGAGTCGAGGGAGGAAGGGAGGAGAGGAAATGAAAGAAGGAGGAAAGGAGGGAGAGGGAGGAAGGAAGGGAGGAAAGGAAAGAAGGAAAGAAAGGAGAGAAGGAGGCAGGAAGGAGGTAGGAAAGGAAAGAAGGAAGGAAAGGAGGGAGGAAGGAGGGAAAGAAAGGGGGATTGAGGAAGTACAGACGGAAGGAAGGAAGGGAGGAAAGAAGAATAATACGGGGTCAATTTGACCCGGGAGGACGACACAAGGGTTAATCACGGGAGCTAGCTAAACTCTACGAAGCTCCATTTCAATTCAAAACGTTTCTAACAGTTTTCTATCTTAAACTCGGTCTGAAACACATCAGAGAGATTTAAAATGTCTTTAGTGATAAGTTGTGACACGTTGACACACATGACTAACCTGTTTTATAGAAGAAAAGCAGAGACAGGAGACGTTAGTGTTCATTCAGCAGGCTGTTCTCTGTCTGAGGAGACTAACTAGCTTGTTTTGGTGGATCCTCCCCCTGCTGGCGGAACAGAAGAACTACACTCTACAACATAAAGATTAAACCCATAATAACAAGAATATATGTTCATCTGGTTTTATTCACTAAAACACATTAAATAACATTTCCAACCTGACAATATTGACCATTTGTAACTCTCACAACAACAACCACAAATATACTGAATTTCAATGTGATGGATTTTATCAAAAGTTATATTGTTTAGAATATTGAAATACGAAAGACTTAAATTGGACTAAAAACTAAACTAACAAAAATACAGCAAGAAAATAAACCAGTAAAACACACAAAAGGTTCAAATGTAGGATATACAGCATATAAATCAATCAATCAATCAATCTTTATTTAACTTCAGGTTTTAACTTTAAAGAGACCCAACATTCCCACACGAGCAACTATAAAACAATAAATAAGTGGTAGATCAGTGGATACAAATACATTTACACTCTACAAAATTAAAGCTTAAAAATAATATTAAGAATATATGTAAATCTGGCCTTTGTAACCAAAAACTAAACTAAACTAAACAAAAACAAACAAACACAAAAACAGACATAAGATAGTATTTCCAGCCTAATAACTCAATTGAATCAATCAATCAATCTTTATTTATATACACCAATTCTAAACAAAAGTTGTCTTAAGGCATTTTTCACTACGTTAACCATACATTTGGAAGTGTGACAGGAAAAATCACACATATACTGAATTGAAACCATTGTATCAGTTATTCAAATATTGAAATATGTAAAGAAAATAATCCAGAAAACACAAAGAGGATTCAAATGTAAGATGTACAGCATATAAAACTAAATAAGTGGTAGATCAGTGGATAAAATGAGTTAGAAGAAGTGATTTAAAGGAAGATAAAGACTTATCAAACAGGTTGATCCAGAGCCCTGACAGCAAAGACCAGGCTCCATATTTATCTGTGCTGATAATCAGCACTAATTCATTTCCCTCCACTCAGTGTGAAGTTAGAGAAAAACTAATGGAGGCTTTATTTATTGAATGATTGATGTGTTTAAACTGCTGATGGCACAGATAGATTTCAAAGAGCTGTAAGGACACATAAGTCAACAGGAGGTTCAGCTGGAGATGAGTTGGACAGTGGAGAAGATACATTTCATGTTTTTATTCAAGTTGTGTCCGTTTGCATCATTATCGCTGTGTGCACTGTTGTACAATACATGCAAGATGCTGCACTAATGTAGAAAACTAGATGGAAAGGATGTGATTGGATAGGGCTGGATCACATGATCTCACCTACAAGTTTAAATGATATAATTATTGTTAAACACACACATTGTTAAAGAGATATAAACTGTTCATTTGAACATATTTCTGTATATTAAAGCTGGATACCTTTAATATTTACACACTGAGACTCTGAAAAGTCATCTGGAGCCTTTAAAAGTCATCAAATCTTTAAATCAATCCTAAAACAAACAGCTAAGCAGTGATGATAGAAATGGAATAAAACAGTAAACACTGTTGGGTTGAAGATTAAAACGTATTATTGTTGAATAAGGAGACAGAACACACATTATTTCTACTCTGCTGCTCTGACTGTGGTAAAACAGCCACGTCTCACTCTCTCCCAGCAGTAATCCTTCTCCTGCTGAAAGTCACAGTCAATTCTCTTCTGCTTCATTCATTAGTTTTAGTCCTCGTTAACTCTCAGTGTGATTCTGAGACACTTGATAAATATGAGCCCAGGCTCACAGTCTGACTTATAACACCTGTTTTTATCTTCAGCTAAATCCAGAGATAACTGTTCAGTTTGGAGTCAGTTAAGAGACTTAAGTTAAGACGACAAAATCCAGATCCAGACTCCAGATGGATCATCAGGATCCAGCTGATCCTCTCTCAACACTCCTGGATGTTCACTCTCACTCTGACAGAGATCAATAATCCCTCCATCTGATGAGAGAAGAAGAAAGAACAGAGGAGATAAATGAGTGTTTAGTGAGACTCCCTTGATCAGCTGTCAGTCAGTGATGCAGCACATCCAGTATAAAGAGCAGCAGGGACTTCAGTCCTGTTCAGACCAGAAGTGGAACAGCTGTGCAGCGTAACTTGCTTCCTTTCAGCTCTCATGTTAACGTGTTGGAGTGAACACACTGAGCTCCAAGCTCACACACCTGCACACACTTTTACTATCAAGTGTGTTTCCTCTGCAGATTTCACTCAAGTACACAGAGGAAATAAAGTGCTGAGAGTCATGAACACATCATTACTGCAGAAACAGAGACATTCACTCATCAGTTTACTGATGGATTTACTGCTGATACATGTCAACTCTTATCAAAGTTTAAAGCTACAGAGTCTCTGTGGGATTTGAAGATGTTTCCTGCTGTTAAATCATCACATGACAATCAGTCAGAGCTCTCAGCTAAACAGCTGCTGTGATTCCTGGACTTCAGCAGAGGTTCTGGTCTGTATAAAGACCACATGGTTACTAAACGTAATGATGCTTATGTGAAATCAGAGCCAGTGATTTGCAGGCTGCAGTCAGACTGATCTTAGAGCTCTGACAAAGATGAACTGATCAATAGTTTAGTGTTGAAATGAGAGAACAAACACTTTGAGATCAGATTTGATGATGAGGATCACTGTCTCTATATATCTTGTAAGGCTGTCAGCTGTAATCCAGCTTTATTTCCTGCAGACATCAACACAACAACAACAGTCGTCTTCACATCAACTCAAACACATGATCACAACAAGCTTCTGGCTCATCTGATTGGCTGACTGTTCTCTCTCTCTGTCTTTCTGTCCAATCCTGAAGCCTGTCACCATTCTCCTCTCACAGCTTCACTGAGGAAAGCAGCACTGAGAAGGTTGGAGCTTCACCAGGAAATACTGGATCTTTGCTTTGATACTGACTGTGTTTAATACTAAACTGCTGAAACCAGCACAGACTGACTCCAACTCTCTACTGA